>NC_039273.1:21283036-21390168 GCF_003368295.1 Carassius auratus | reverse complement strand
AAATTTGACTGACTCTTGACTTTGATTGAATATTACTACCCTTACTATCAATATTTTGGCATTTAGGGCATTGGCGTATAGCTATCGACTATGTTTCGAACTTCTGACGGTGGTTTCGTCTCGATCAGACAAGCGGTTTCAAGATATAGCCAAATGTTTTTTAAGCGCTAAATCACAACGCTACACAAACCGTAAAGGCGAAACCTAGCATGTTTGGTATCGTAGGACTCGGTAAGGTTTCAGGAGTCTAATTTGGTGAGTCTCGAGAAAATAAGTCGACCACACCAAGTTATAAGCATTTAAAATAGAAGATCACCACTAGGTGGCGCTGTTTCGAAAACTTCTCACGCTCCTTCAGGACATTGTGCTGATGACCCATACCATGTTTCGTAACAATCCGTTGATGCGTTCTGAAAATACAGCATTTTAGCACAAAATTCAAAAATGGCCGACAGTCAAAATGGCCGAGATGGTAAAATTGGATATCAGTCGACTCGGCATGTTGCCCTGAATCTAACAAGACCAATGTTATGATTTTTGGACAAACTGTTTAGAAGTTATAAGCAAAAATAGCAATTTTCATATCTCTGGACAGTAGGTGGCGCTGCGCCGAAACGCAGCAAGTTGCCTCAGGTCATGCTTGTTATGACATGTACCAGGTTGGTCTGAATACGATAAATCGTTGCAGAGATACAGCCTTACGACTTTTTTGTAAGCGTTTCGTAAAATTTGTTTGAGCGTTATCGAAAACGGTTTGACGAATCAATTTGATTGCATAACTTTTGGTCAGCACTGCCTGAAGATGATCTGGTTCAATTTTCGTTGAATCGGACAAACCGTCTAGGACGAGTTCGAAAAAGTAGTTTTTCAAAAAATTCAAAAATGCGGCATATTTATATGATGGAAAATGACGTCATTAGGGCAATCGAATTGGCATGAGCTCAGAAATCAGAGGAAAAAGAATTTTGTTGATTGGCCTATACGGTTAAAAAATTTAGAACAAAATTAAAGTGAAATTTTGGACAGTGGTGGCGCTAGAGGAATGCCTTAGACACACCAAAAATGGTTTATATTAATGTTGGCACTGTCCCTCTATCAGAATGTCAAACCAAAACAACTTTCCCGCATCGGTTCTATGGCTGCCATAGACTCCCAGTCGGAAGAATAATAATAATAAATATAGCTGCAAGCAGCAATAACGGGGCCAAGCACTACAGAAGCAAGCTTCAGAACGAATGCAGGAATGAGTAATTAAGACAGTTTTAAGATTATTTTAGGCAAAATGGCTTGAAAACAATGAACACAACAACTAGTAATAGGATTTATTGCTTATCACATGTAACCAATAGGTGGCGCTGTTACCAAATTAGTTTGGAATGGTCAGTGTGAGGTGACGATGACACATACAAAGTTTGGTGCAAATATGTCAAAGCTTTGCAGAGATACAGCCTCAAATGAATTTTGGCACCATTCCAGCAATTCGTTGATGCGCTAAATGAGAACCGTTTCGTATATCGACATGAAATCCATAACATTTTGCCAGCATGGTCTGAAGATGATCCACGTCCAATTTGGTGAAAATCTGATTAACGGTCTAGGAGGAGTTCGAAAAAGTAGGTTTTCAACATTAATCAAAATGGCGGACAGGAAGTTCAGCCAAATAAGAAAAACTTATATCTATGTTCTCGGCTTGACCCAAGGAATCTATTAAGATCAGCGTCATGTCAATAGCCAGATTTTTCAAAAGTTATTAGCCTTTATGTAAATTGAGTTATAACTTTTGACCACTAGGTGGCGCTGTTTCAAAATATTTTGAGTACCTTCAGGGGATGATGTTGTTGGCACATTCTGAGTTGTGGAATATAACACCAATGCATTTGTTTAGTATAGCCTTTTATTTCACAAAACTGTATTGAAGTCAATGGAATTTCATGTTTTGTTCTATTATAGCGCCACCAAGAGGCTCAGTCCCACCATTTTTTTTATGTGTCATCAGAGTGAGCCCATACATATGCGTGTCAATTTTGGTGAAAATATCTCAATTCACTTCAGAGTTATAGACATTTACATGAAAAAACACGTAAAAAATTGACTGACTCTTGACTTTGATTGAATATTACTACCCCTTACTATCAATATTTTGCATTGGGCATTGGCGTATAGCTATCGACCTATGTTTCCGAACTTCTGACGGTGGTTTCGTCTCGATCAGACAAGCGGTTTCGAAGATATAGCCAAATGTTTTTTAAGCGCTAAATCACAACGCTACACAAACCGTAAGGCAAAACCTAGCATGTTTGGTATTGTAGGACTCTGTAAGTTTTCAGGAGTCCAATTTGATGAGTCTGGTGAAAATACGTCGACCACACCCAAAGTTATAAGCATTTAAAAATAGAAGATCACCACTAGGTGGCGCTGTTTCGAAACTTCTCATACTCCTTCAGGACATTGTGCTGATGACCCATACCATGTTTCGTAACAATCCGTTGATGTGTTCAGAAAAATACAGCATTTTAGCACAAAATTCAAAATGGCCGACAGTCAAAATGGCCGAAATGGTCAAATTGGATATCAGTCGACTCGGCATGTTGCCCTGAATCTAACAAGACCAATGTTATGATTTTTGGACAAACTGTTTCAGAAGTTATAAGCAAAAATAGCATTTTTCATATCTCCGGATCAGTAGGTGGCGCTGCGCCCAATCACAGCATGTTGCCTCAGGTCATGCTTGTTATGACATGTACCAAGTTTGGTCTGAATAGGATAAGTCGTTGCCGAGATACAGCCTTACGACTGTTTTTGTAAGCACTACATAAAATTTGTTAGAGCGTTTATCGAAAACGGTTGACGAATCAATTTGATTTGCATAACTTTTGGTCAGCACTGCCTGAGGATGATATGGTTAATTTTCGTGTGAATCGGACAAACCGTCTAGGACGAGTTCGAAAAAGTAGGTTTTTAAAGAAATTCAAAATGGCGGTCATATTTCTATGACGGAAATGACTTCGTAGGGTGCAATCGAATCGGCATGAGCTCAGAAATCAGAGGAAAAAAGAATTTCGTTGATTGGCCTTAGGGTAAAAAAGTTATTAACAAAATTAAAGTGAAATTTGGACAGTTGGTGGCGCTAGAGGGAATTCTTAGACACACCAAAATTGGTGTACTTAATGTTGGCACTGTCCTCTATCAGAATGTCAAACCATTACAACTTTCCCGCATTCGGTTCTATGGGCTGCCATAGACGCCCAGTCGGAAGAATAATAATAATAAATATAGCTGCAAGCAGCAATTACGGGCCAAGCACTCCAACGGCAAATGTAGAGCTAAGCATGCATGAAGCATCACACCAAATACATTAATGAGCAATAACAGTAATTTGGAATTATTGTAATTGAAATGGCAAAAAAAAAAATCATTAATACCCACCTCCTTAGTAGCATGAATTCACTTGGCTTACAAAGTTTGACCAATAGGTGGCCACTGTTATGAAATCAATTTGGTGTACCTGTTTGACTTTTCAATGACACACACAAGTTTGGTGTTAATATGCCACAGCATTCCAGAGATGCAGCCTCAAGTGTCATTTTGTCATTGTGTTCAACTTCGTCGCTTTGGTATGCGAAAACGGTTTTGTCTATCGGACACAAAATCCATAACTTTGTTCAACATAGTCTGAAGATCATCTGATTCGAATTTGGTGAAAATTGGACATACGGTTCATGAGGAGTTCGAAAAAGTAGGTTTTCCACATAAATTAAAATGGTGGACCGGAACTTCAGTAAACACTGGCATATTTGGTATCTATGTTATGGCATAAGCCAGGGAATATTTTGAGCCCAGTTCGTTGAAATAGGCTAATGGACTAAAAAGTTATTAGCATTTTAAAACCCGTGTAATTACTCATGGTTAATGAATGGTTTATTACTCTTGACCAATAGGTGGCGCTGTTACCAAATTTATGTGGCATGGTCAGTGTGGAGGTGGCGATGACACATACAAAGTTTGGTGCAAATATGTCAAAGTGTTGCAGAGATACACAGCCTCAAATGCATTTTGGCACCCTTCCAGCAAATTCGTTGATGCGCTAAATGAGAACCGTTACGTATATCGAACACGAAATCCATAACTTTTTGCCAGCATGGTCTGAAGATGATTCACGTCAAATTTGGTGAAAATTGGACTAACGGTCTAGGAGGAGTTCGAAAAAGTAGGTTTTCAACATTAAGCAAAATGGCGGACAGGAAGTAAGGCCAATTTTCACATTATTGGTATCAATGCTCTCGGCATGACCCACAGAATAATAGCGAGATCATTTTAAATTTTAATAGTCTAATTTATTCAAAAGTTATTAGCATTTATGTGATATTTCATTATAACTATTGGCCCACAAGGTGGCGCTGCCACCAAAACTTTTTGAGTACCTTCAGGGCATGGAGCCGAATATTTTTGTAATTATTTGCGAACGATACGATGCTGCGTTCAAAAAAATACAGCATTTTAAAACATAATTCAAAATGGCCGACGCTTAAAATGGCCGACACAGGAAAATTGGATATCATTCGACTCGCCATGACTCACTGAATCTAAAGAGACCAGTTGTGTGATTTTTTGGCCAACCAATCAGAAGTTATAAGCCAAAATATGCATTTTTCATATCTCCTGACCACTAGGTGGCGCTGTGTTGAAACACTGCAGGTAGTCTCAGGGTCATGCTTATTATAACACACACCAAGTTTGGTCTCATATGCCAAACCGTTGCTGAGATATAGCCTCACGTGTATTTTTTGCGTGCTTTTCATCAATTTTTCACATGTCATTCGAGAACGGTTGGAGGAATCAACTTGAATTCCATAACTTTTTAGCCCACATGGTCTGAAGATGATCTGAGCCAACTTTCGTGGAAATCGGACAAACCGTCTAGGACGAGTTTCGAAAAAGTATGTTTTTCGAACAATCGAAAATAGCGGAAAAAACTAAACCTTGCGATTTTTGAATTTTGGGGTTCAATTCGACTTGGCATGAGCCAAGGATTCAGAGGAAAAAAGAATTTCCATTTTCTGGCTTACGGTTCAAAAGTTATTAGCATACAAACATTGAAAGTTTGGACCAAGTGGTGGCGCTAGAGAGTAGGAGTTAGAGACTTCAAATTAGCTATAGTTAATGTTGGGACTGTCCTCTATCAGTGTGCCAAATTATACAACTTTCCCGCAATCGGTTCTATGGGCTGCCATAGACTTGCGGCGGAAGAAAGAAGAAGAAGAATAATAACGCCAACGAAAACAATAGGTGCCTACGCACTTCGGTGCTTGGCCCCTAATAATAATAACGCCAACGAAAACAATAGGTGCCTACGCACCTTCGGTGCTTGGCCCCTAAATATAGCTGCAAGCAGCAATTACGGGGCCAAGCACTCCAACGGCAAATGTAGTAGCTAAGCATCGCATGAAGCATCACACCAAATACATTAATGAGCAATAACAGCAATTTTGGAATTATTGTAATTGAAATGGCAAAAAAAAAAATCACAATACCACCTCTAGTAGCATGATTACTTGGCTTATCAAGCTTGACCAATAGGTGACACTGTTATAAAATCAATTTGGTGTACTCTGTGTGACTTTTCAATGACACACACAAAGTTTGGTGTCAATATGCCAAAGCATTCCAGGGATACAGCCTCAAGTGTCATTTTCTCATTGTGCCTCAAATTCGTCGATGTGGTATGCGAAAACGGTTTTGTCTATCGACTCAAAATCCATAACTTTGAGTCAGTATAGCCTGAAGATCATTTTGATTCGAATTTGGTGAAAATCGGACATACGGTTGATGAGGAGTTCGACAAAGTATGTTTTCAACATAAATCAAAATGGCGGACCGGAAGTTCAGCTTACCAGTGGTATATTTGGTATCTATGTTATCGGCATAAAGCCAGGGAATATTTTGAGCCCAGTTTCCATTCGAATAGGGCTAATGCATAAAAAGTTATTAGCATTTTACAAAGTGTAATTATTCATGGTTAATGAATGGTTTATTACTCTTGACCAATAGGTGGCGCTGTTACCAAATTTATGTGGCATGGTCAGTGTGAGGTGGCGATGACACATACAAAGTTTGGTGCAAATATGTCAAAGTGTTGCAGAGATACAGCCTCAAATGCATTTTGGCACCCTTCCAGCAAATTCGTTGATGCGCTAAATGAGAACCGTTACGTATATCGACACAAAATCCATAACTTTTTGCCAGCATGGTCTGAAGATGAATGCACGTCAAATTTGGTGAAAATTGGGCTAACGGTCTAGGAGGAGTTCGAAAAAGTAGGTTTTCAACATTAAGCAAAATGGCGGACAGGAAGTAAGGCCAATTTTCACATTATTGGTATCAATACTCTCGGCATGACCCACAGAATATAGCGAGACCATTTTAATTTTAATAGACTAATTTATTCAAAAGTTATTAGCGTTTATGTGATATTTCATTATAACTATTGGCCACAAGGTGGCGCTGCCACCAAACTTTTTGAGTACCTTCAGGGCATGGAGCCGAATATTTTTGTAATTATTTGCGAAACGATACGATGCTGCGTTCAAAAAAATACAGCATTTTGAATCATAATTCAAAATGGCCGACGCCTAAAATGGCCGACACAGGAAAATTGGATATCATTCGACTCGACATGACTCACTGAATCTAAAGAGACCAGTTGTGTGATTTTTGGCCAAACCATTCAGTAGTTATAAGCCAAAATATGCATTTTTCATATCTCCTGACCACTAGGTGGCGCTGTGTCGAAACACAGCAGGTAGTCTCAGTTCATGCTTGTTATAACACACGCCAAGTTTGGTCTCAATATGACAAACCGTTGCCGGGATATAGCCTCACGTGCATGTTTGCGTGCTTTTCGTCAAATTTGTTTACGTGTCATTCGACAACAGTTGGACGAATCAACTTGAATTCCATAACTTTTTGCCAGCATGGTCTGAAGATGATCTGAGCCAATTTTCGTGGCAATCGGACTAACCGTCTAGGACGAGTTCGAAAAAGTAGGTTTTTCGAATAATTGAAAATAGCGAAAAAACTAAACCTTGCGATTTTTGAATTTTAGGGTTCATTCGACTTGGCCTGAGCCAAGGATTCAGAGGAAAAAGAATTTCCATTTTCTGGCTTACGGTTCAAAAGTTATTAGCATACAAACATTGAAAGTTTGGACAAGTGGTGGCGCTAGAGAGTAGGAGTTAGAGGCTTCAAATTTGCTATAGTTAATGTTGGGACTGTCCTCTATCAGTGTGCCAAATTATACAACTTTCCCGCAAACGGTTCTATGGGCTGCCATAGACTTGCGGCGGAAGAAGAAGAAGAAGAATAATAATAATAACGCCAACGAAAACAATAGGTGCCTACGCACCTTCGGTGCTTGGCCCCTAAATATAGCTGCAAGCAGCAATAACGGGGCCAAGCACTACAGAAGCAAGCTTCAGACGAACGGCAGGAATGAGTAATTAAGACAGTTTTAAGATTATTTTAGGCAAATGGCTTGAAAACAATAAACACAACAACTAGTAATAGGATTTATTGGCTTATCACGTGTAACCAATAGGTGGCCTGTTACCAAATTAGTTTGGAATGGTCAGTGTGAGGTGTCGATGACACATACAAAGTTTGGTGCAAATATGTCAAAGCTTTGCAGAGATACAGCCTCAAATGCATTTTGGCACCATTCCAGCAGATTTGTTGATGCGCTAAATGAGAACCGTTTCGTATATCGACACGAAATCCATAACTTTTTGCCAGCATGGTCTGAAGATGATCCACGTCAAATTTGGTGAAAATCTGACAAACGGTCTAGGAGGAGTTCGAAAAAGTAGGTTTTCAACATTAATCAAAATGGCGGACAGGAAGTTCAGCCAAATAAGGAAAACTTTGTATCTATGTTCTCGACTTGACCCAAGGAATCTACAAAGACCAGCGTCATGTCAATAAGCCAGATTTATTCAAAAGTTATTAGCCTTTATGTAAATTGAGTTATAACTTTTGACCACTAGGTGGCGCTGTTTCAAAATATTTTGAAGTACCTTCAGGGGATGGTGTTGTTGGCACATTCTGAGTTTCGTAATATTACACCAATGCATTTGTTTAGTATAGCATTTTATTTCACAAAACTGTATTGAAGTCAATGAGAATTTCATGTTTGTTCTATTATAGCGCCACCAAGAGGCTCAGTCCACCATTTTTTTTATGTGTGCTCAGAGTGAGCCCATACATATGTGTGGTCAATTTTTGGTGAAAATATCTCAATTCACTTCAGAGTTATAGACATTTATATGAAAAAGCACGTAAAAAAATGACTGACTCTTGACTTTGATTGAATATTACTACCCCTTACTATCAATATTTTGGCATTTGGGCATTGGCGTATAGCTATCGACCTATGTTTCCGAACTTCTGACGGTGGTTTCGTCTCGATCAGACAAGCGGTTTCGAAGATATAGCCAAATGTTTTTTAAGCGCTAAATCACAACGCTACACAAACCGAAAGGCAAAACCTAGCATGTTTTGGTATCATAGGACTCGGTAAGGTTTCAGGAGTCCAATTTGATGAGTCTCGTGAAAATAAGTCAACCACACCCAAAGTTATAAGCATTTAAAAAAAGAAGATCACCACTAGGTGGCGCTGTTTTGAAACTTCTCACACTCCTTCAGGACATTGTGCTGATGAACCATACCAAGTTTCGTAACAATCTGCTGATGCGTTCTTAAAATACAGCATTTTAGCACAAAATTCAAAATGGCCGACAGTCAAAATGGCCGAAATGGTCAAATTGGATATCAGTCGACTCGGCATGTTGCCCTGAATCTAACAAGACCAATGTTATGATTTTTGGACAAACTGTTCAGAAGTTATAAGCAAAAATAGCAGTTTTTCATATCTCCGGATCAGTAGGTGGCGCTGCACCCAATCACAGCATGTTGCCTCAGGTCATGCTTGTTATGACATGTACCGAGTTTGGTCTGAATAGGATAAGTCGTTGCCGAGATACAGCCTTACGACTGTTTTTGTAAGCACTACATAAAATTTGTTAGAGCGTTTATCGAAAACGGTTTGACGAATCAATTTGATTTGCATAACTTTTGGTCAGCACTGCCTGAGGATGATATGGTTCAATTTTCGTGTGAATCGGACAAACCGTCTAGGACGAGTTCGAAAAACTAGGTTTTTAAAGAAATTCAAAATGGCGGTCATATTTCTATGACGGAAATGACTTCGTAGGGTGCAATCGAATCGGCATGAGCTCAGAAATTAGAGGAAAAAAGAATTTCGTTGATTGGCCTTAGGGTTAAAAAGTTATTCACAAAATTAAAGTGAAATTTTGGACAGTTGGTGGCGCTAGAGGGATGACTTAGACACACCAAAATTGGTGTACTTAATGTTGGCACTGTCCTCTATCAGAATGTCAAACCATTACAACTTTCCCGCATTCGGTTCTATGGGCTGCCATAGACGCCCAGTCGGAAGAATAATAATAATAATAATAAGAACGCCAACAAAAACAAGAGGGTCCTACGCACCTTCGGTGCTTGGCCCCTAATAATAAGAACGCCAACAAAAACAATAGGTGCCTCGCACCTTCGGTGCTTGGCCCCTAAATATAGCTGCAAGCAGCAATTACGGGGCCAAGCATTCCAACGGCAAATGTAGGAGCTAAGCATCGCATGAAGCATTACACCAAATACATTAATGAGCAATAACTGCAATTTTGGAATTATTGTATTTGAAATGGCAAAAAAAAAAAGACCAATACCACCTCTAGTAGCATGATTACTTGGCTTATCAAGCTTGACCAATAGGTGACACTGTTATAAAATCAATTTGGTGTACTCTGTGTGACTTTTCAATGACACACACAAAGTTTGGTGTCAATATGCCAAAGCATTCCAGGGATACAGCCTCAAGTGTCATTTTCTCATTGTGCCTCAAATTCGTCGATGTGGTATGCGAAAACGGTTTTGTCTATCGACTCAAAATCCATAACTTTGAATCAGTATAGTCTGAAGATCATTTGATTCGAATTTGGTGAAAATCGGACATACGGTTGATGAGGAGTTCGAAAAAGTATGTTTTCAACATAAATCAAAATGGCGGACCGGAAGTTCAGCTTACTGTGGTATATTTGGTATCTATGTTATCGGCATTAGCCAGGGAATATTTTGAGCCCAGTTTCCTTCAAATAGGCTAATGCAATAAAAAGTTATTAGCATTTTAAAAAGTGTAATTACTCATGGTTAATGAATGGTTTATTACTCTTGACCAATAGGTGGCGCTGTTACCAAATTTATGTGGCATGGTCAGTGTGAGTTGGCGATGACACATACAAAGTTTGGTGCAAATATGTCAAAGTGTTGCAGAGATACAGCCTCAAATGCATTTTGGCACCCTTCCAGCAAATTCGTTGATGCGCTAAATGAGAACCGTTACGTATATCGACACGAAATCCATAACTTTTTGCCAGCATGGTTGGAAGATGATTCACGTCAAATTTGGTGAAAATTGGGCTAACGGTCTTGGAGGAGTTCGAAAAAGTAGGTTTTCAACATTAAGCAAAATGGCGGACAGGAAGTATGGCCAATTTTCACATTATTGGTATCAATACTCTCGGCATGACCCACAGAATATAGTGAGACCATTTTAATTTTAATAGACTAATTTATTCAAAAGTTATTAGCATTTATGTGATATTTCATTATAACTATTGGCCACAAGGTGGCGCTGCCACCAAACTTTTTGAGTACCTTCAGGGCATGGAGCCGAATATTTTTGTAATTATTTGCGAAACGATACGATGCTGCGTTCAAAAAATACAGCATTTTAAAATATAATTCAAAATGGCCGACGCCTAAAATGGCCGACACAGGAAAATTGGATATCATTCGACTCGACATGACTCACTGAATCTAAAGAGACCAGTTGTGTGATTTTTGGCCAAACCATTCAGAAGTTATAAGCCAAAATATGCATTTTTCATATCTCCTGACCACTAGGTGGCGCTGTGTCGAAACACTGCAGGTCGTCTCAGTTCATGCTTGTTATAACACACACCAAGTTTGGCCTCAATATGCCAAACCGTTGCCGAGATATAGCCTCACATGCATTTTTGCGTGCTTTTCGTCAAATTTGTTTACGTGTCATTCGACAACGGTTGGACGAATCAACTTGAATTCCATAACTTTTTGCCAGCATGGTCTGAAGATTATCTGATTCAATTTTCGTGACAATCGGTGCAACGGCCTAGGACGAGTTCGAAAAAGTAGGTTTTACGAACAATTGACGATAGCGAAAAAACTAAACCTTGCGATTTTTGAATTTCGGTGTCCATTCGACTCGGCATGAGCCAAGGAATCACAGGAAAAAAGAATTTTCATTTTGTGGCTTACGGTTCAAGAGTTATTAGCATCAAGTTTTTGAAAGTTTAGACAATTGGTGGCGCTAGAGAGTTTGAGTTAGAGACTTCAAATTTGCTACGGTTAATGTTCAGACAGTCCTCTATTAGTGTGCCAAATTATACAACTTTCCCGCAATCGGTTCTATGGGCTACCATAGACTTGGGGTGGAAGAAGAGGAAGAATAATAATAATAAATATAGCTGCAAGCAGCAATTACGGGGCCAAGCACTCCAACGGCAAATGTAGTAGCTAAGCATCGCATAAAGCATCACACCAAATACATTAATGAGCAATAACAGCAATTTTGGAATTATTGTATTTGAAATGGCAAAAAAAAAAAACACCAATACCACCTCTAGTAGCATGATTACTTGGTTTATCAAGCTTGACCAATAGGTGACACTGTTATAAAATCAATTTGGTGTACTCTGTGTGTCTTTTCAATGACACACACAAAGTTTGGTGTCAATATGCCAAAGCATTCCAGGGATACAGCCTTAAGTGTCATTTTCTCATTGTGCCTCAAATTCGTCGATGTGGTATGCGAAAACGGTTTTGTCTATCGACTCAAAATCCATAACTTTGAATCAGTATAGCCTGAAGATCATTTGATTCGAATTTGGTGAAAATCGGACATACGGTTGATCAGGAGTTCGAAAAAGTATGTTTTCAACATAAATTAAAATGGCGGACCGGAAGTTCAGCTTACCGTGGTATATTTGGTATCTATGTTATCGGCATAAGCCAGGGAATATTTTGAGCCCAGTTTCCTTCAAATAGGCTAATGCATTAAAAAGTTATTAGCATTTTAAAAAGTGTAATTACTCATGGTTAATGAATGGTTTATTACTCTTGACCAATAGGTGGCGCTGTTACCAAATTTATGTGGCATGGTCAGTGTGAGGTGGCGATGACACATACAAAGTTTGGTGCAAATATGTCAAAGTGTTGCAGAGATACAGCCTCAAATGCATTTTGGCACCCTTCCAGCAAATTCGTTGATGCGCTAAATGAGAACCGTTACGTATATCGACACAAAATCCATAACTTTTTGCCAGCATGGTCTGAAGATGATGCACGTCAAATTTGGTGAAAATTGGGCTAACGGTCTAGGAGGAGTTCGAAAAAGTAGGTTTTCAACATTAAGCAAAATGGCGGACAGGAAGTAAGGCCAATTTTCACATTATTGGTATCAATACTCTTGGCATGACCCACAGAATATAGCGAGACCATTTTAATTTTAATAGACTAATTTATTCAAAAGTTATTAGCATTTATGTGATATTTCATTATAACTATTGGCCACAAGGTGGCGCTGCCACCAAACTTTTTGAGTACCTTCAGGGCATGGAGCCGAATATTTTTGTAATTATTTGCGAAACGATACGATGCTGCGTTCAAAAAATACAGCATTTTAAATCATAATTCAAAATGGCCGACGCCTAAAATGGCCGACACAGGAAAATTGGATATCATTTGACTCGACATGACTCACTGAATCTAAAGAGACCAGTTGTGTGATTTTTGGCCAAACCATTCAGTAGTTATGAGCCAAAATATGCATTTTTCATATCTCCTGACCACTAGGTGGCGCTGTGTCGAAACACTGCAGGTTGTCTCAGTTCATGCTTGTTATAACACACGCCAAGTTTGGTCTCAATATGACAAACCGTTGCCGGGATATAGCCTCACGTGCATGTTTGCGTGCTTTTCGTCAAATTTGTTTACGTGTCATTCAACAACAGTTGGACGAATCAACTTGAATTCCATAACTTTTTGCCAGCATGGTCTGAAGATGATCTGAGCCAATTTTCGTGGCAATCGGACTAACCGTCTAGGACGAGTTCGAAAAAGTAGGTTTTTCGAATAATTGAAAATAGCGAAAAAACTAAACCTTGCGATTTTTGAATTTTGGGGTTCATTCGACTTTGCATGAGCCAAGGATTCAGAGGAAAAAAGAATTTCCATTTTCTGGCTTACGGTTCAAAAGTTATTAGCATACAAACATTGAAAGTTTGGACAAGTGGTGGCGCTAGAGAGTAGGAGATAGAGACTTCAAATTTGCTATAGTTAATGTTGGGACTGTCCTCTATCAGTGTGCCAAATTATACAACTTTCCCGCAATCGGTTCTATGGGCTGCCATAGACTTGCGGCGGAAGAAGAAGAAGAAGAAGAATAATAATAACGCCAACGATTACAATAGGTGCCTACGCACCTTCGGTGCTTGGCCCCTAATAACGCCAACGAACACAATAGGTGCCTTCGCACCTTCGGTGCTTGGCCCCTAATAATAACGCCAACGAAAACAATAGGTGCCTACGCACCTTCGGTGCTTGGCCCCTAATAATAAGAACGCCAACAAAAACAAGAGGGTCCTACGCACCTTCGGTGCTTGGCCCCTAATAATAATAATAAGAACGCCAACAAAAACAAGAGGGTCCTATGCACCTTCGGTGCTTGGCCCCTAATAACGCCAACGAAAACAACTCGGTGCTTGGCCCCTAATAACGCCAACAAACACAATAGGTGCCTTCGCACCTTCGGTGCTTGGCCCCTAATAATAACGCCAACGAACACAATAGGTGCCTACGCACCTTCGGTGCTTGGCCCCTAATAATAATAACGCCAACGATTACAATAGGTGCCTACGCACCTTCGGTGCTTGGCCCCTAATAATAACGCCAACGAACACAATAGGTGCCTTCGCACCTTCGGTGCTTGGCCCCTAATAATAATAACGCCAACGAAAACAATAGGTGCCTACGCACCTTCGGTGCTTGGCCCCTAATAACGCCAACAAACACAATAGGTGCCTTCGCACCTTCGGTGCTTGGCCCCTAATTTATTAATTAATATGAGGGCTCGTTGTAATTTAGCCATTAAAGTTGGAATTCTTGCTAAATATTACTGCAACACCGAACAACCATTATTAGAAAACGTTACACTGTGTTTTTAACTTAACATTGAAGATGAAGTGGAGATACAATGCAATGCCAAAATTGTAAATTGCACCAAAGTAAACAATAGTGTCCTTTTAATCACACATGAAAATGTATTGATATAAAAAAAAAATTCTTAACATGACATAAGCTGAACAGGACATAACAATTTTGTAAATGCATAAACAACATAAAGTATGATTTATCTGTCTAACACATGGAGCAAATGTTGGGCCAAATTTTGCATTAGGCTGCTGAACATGAAAAATGCACAACCAGATGCTGGCAACTTGCCAAAGACATAACCATTCAGGACCAAGGGGACTAAATGTAATAACTTTGATTTGGTATTAAAAACTACAGGTCAGTCCAGCTCAATGCTGTCCTTAGGGAGGGTGCAACTAAAGTCGCACCGTGCCCCACAGCAAATGGACCGAGGGGACGTCATCAACAGCAAAAGGAAAGCATGTTTTCTACTTCCTTTTATCAACTATTTATTTGGCTATCCTAACTATGCATGATTATATCCACAGTTAAATAGTCTGAAGAAACTAAAAGTTTTTTTTTGTGTGATGTGATGTATATGCAGGAATGTGTATGCTAGTCTGGGTGTCTTTGTTTGATAATATTGTGTCCCTGCATGAATGGATATGATGATTGTTTATCATTTATCAGATACAAGGCAGAAGATAAAGTGGAGAAGTGCTTGTTGTTACACTTTTTACCCCAGTGAATAACTAAGAATATATATATATATATATATATATATATATATATATATATATATATATATATATATATATATATATATATATTTCAGTTTCTGTATAGACACAAAGTCTCGGCTACCACCATCATTGTACAGAAAAAAAAAAAAGTTTACTGAACATACATAGACCTTCTTGCAACAGCAAGCATGTTCAGATAAGGTAAGATGTCACAACGAAACTTGTCTTTAAAACACTATTATAGCCTTTTAATGGTAAAACAAATGAAGCAAAATAATGGAGGTACAGTAGTAGCATAACAAAATATTTATTTAGGCCAACAAATTAATAAAATATATTTAATATTTAAATATTAAATATATTTAAGTGAAGTGAAGTGAAGTGACATTCAGCCAAGTATGGTGACCCATACTCAGAATTTGTGCTCTGCATTTAACCCATCCGAAATGCACACACACAGAGCAGTGAACACACACACACACTGTGAGCACACACCCGGAGCAGTGGGCAGCCATTTATGCTGCGGCGCCCGGGGAGCAGTTGGGGGTTCGATGCCTTGCTCAAGGACACCTAAGTCGTGGTATTGAAGGTGGAGAGAGAGCTATTCATGCACTACCCCCACCCACAATTCCGTCCGGCCCGAGACTAGAACCCACAACCCTTCGATTGGGAGTCCAACCCTCTAACCATTAGGCCACGACTTCCCTTTTCCCATTTATATTAACTTGCCCCAACTTGTAAACTATATTATCACCCAGCTCTAATCTCCAAATGCAACTATAAGACATGAAGATATTATATATTATTATATAGTATGTTACAAAGCTAGCATTTGTGCAAAGTATCCCCTATAGGCTAAACAACAACCATGTCAAGTCTTTGGCTGACTGTTTAGCTCCCTCTAGTGATTTTTATTTTTTCTAACATTGACTGATATGCGTATGTGTGTGTGTGTGTGTGTGTGTGTGTTTGTGTGTGTGTAATTTTCTAAAAATGCACAAAAATACAATGCAGATTCAACATTTCCATTCTATTTTCTGTTCACCTTCTTTGGAAAATGCCAGTGACATCCTTTCTGGGATGCATATAAACCGACTCCATGCTATAACGTGTACAAACAGCTGCTCCAGACACCAAAATCATAAAGAAATGGCTTATTCATTCTCATTAAAGTTTGGCATGTGGGACAACAGCCATGCTTGCATTCATCAGTAGAAATGTGATTTACATATCCTGTCCTTTTGGGAAGACAAAGCGGGTGTGGGAGTACCCAGCTGTCACTCAGGATGATTGACATTATCTCAATAAGGATTTTAGGATGCATGGATTGAATAATTTCACATCTTCCCACATCTTCTCCCAGCCCCCTCTCCCCTACCCTCAAATAATAATTCCTTTCAAATTCACTTTTTGTTTTGATTCTTCAGACAGTCACTGTTCATAAAACATAAATGTATATGTATATGTATATTATGCATATGTAAATATAAATGTTAATAGAAAGAACAATGAATTTAAGTGTATAGTCACACACCTCCTTTCATGCAGATGTTAATATTTTATGAATATTTCACTGAAATAAATAAGACACTTTACATTTTCATATTTGTCATTTGCATCCAGTTTCTACAGATGAATAATAATCCCTCATTGTTAAAATGCTGACATCCCTTTTCTCATCAAGAGACAAAAAAGGCATATCACAGGGCCAGCAATAGCAAAGGTAGTTCAACCAACGACAGTAAAGGCCTACACCAATGACATCACATGTCCACAAATCACGTCTAGTTCCATGGATTCAAATGGTTGTGCTACAAGTGGATCAGATTAAAATGAGCAGTATCCAAACATCGCTGTTTAACAGCAAATTAGTTATTTTGGTATAATATTTTATACTTGTAAATATTTCATTTCATGTTTAATTTTATGCATATCTTGAGAAATTATATGTCTAAATACAACTGTGACAAATCAGATTAAAATACATTAAAAAACTATTTTATATAAAAAAATATGTGTATTTTGTATACTAATATACAAAATATTTCTTATATGTAATCTAGTATACTTTGCTTTGTACACTAGATTACATCTAAGTAATATTTAATTTTCAAAATTCTCATTTAGAACAGCCCTGCAGTAAAATATAATGAGAAAATAGCGAGAAACATTAATTCCTAAGGATTAGGTTGTGTATTGGTAAATGCCGGTTCTCCTTAATTAATGCGGCAGGGGACTGTTTAACAGAACCATTTTATAAAATTTGATCACATTTTAATAATATATTTTTATATGTTAAATCACTTTAACTAAAACTATATTTCCATATTTCATGAGGGGACTGTTGCATATTTTAAATGTATATATAATTGTAGTCCCCTAGAGACACTTTTTACCCTGTGCAAATGGGTTAGATGCAGGGGTCGCCTGATGCTTCACGGCTTAATGTGATGATTAAACTTCAAAAGGCAATGATTTCACTGAATAAATATGAGCTCTGCAGTCATCATAGATAGGCCTATGTCTTTATGTACTGCCGTTACCTGGGAAACCGCTATTTCTGCCGTTTAGAAAGCGCCACCTATTGGCAGAGAATAAATTAGCATTTTCAAAAAGTTTCAATAAGCTCTGCTGTCTGTTCAGACCAATGTGAAAATCAACCCATGTTTTTACGCCGCAGACTCACAGATCTGCAAATGAACTGGTGGATCGACAAGAAGATAATGTATTATAAGAATGTAAACAATGAATACAGTAAAATATATTTATGTTATTTAATTAGGCCTAATATCATTGTTGATTGATAATAATTGTTTAGATTAATGTAATAATTGATATTTTTGACTTTGTTTTCTTTTAAAAAAAATGGTTTAAAGGCTGAAATGTGTAATAAATAAAAAAAATCCTGCAGATACCCTGGTCTGGCAAAACCATCCATTCATGTTTTTATAAAGGCCTAATTGTCCAGACCTCGACTGGTGAGGAGGTTTCATTACTGGACCTCAAGCATTTTAGTTGAAGATAGATGCACATGCACTATATCAAATACAATTTCAGTTTTATAGACACATTTTGAAATCTTTGCTACATTTAATTAGTCTATTAAGTTTGATCTCCCCTTGCTCCGTGCTTTCAGTGGTCCTATAGCCTATTAAAACACAAGGAGGCGCTATAATAATATTTTGTTTCCACAAATCAACTATAGTTCCATGGACTCAAACGGTTGTGCTTCAAGTATTAGATATAACGAGCTTTCTTTTTCAATCATTTACCATGACTTTCATATGTTTTCTTTGTTTTTATAATATATTATAAGTTATAAAATATTTTTGTGTCATATGCTTCAACCTTGGTTTAAATTAAGCATATTTTAACCGAATCAGGGTCAGGATTGGAGAACTATAATTTAATATAATTACGTGATCTTTTTATTTGCCTATTTATCTATAAACGTATTCGTTCATCCAGCCATTATTTAACTCGGAATTAGACCTCTTTTACATTCAACATATTATTATTTTCAGCGGGCACAGTCTAATTTACATGGTAGCGAGGCTGGCGACGCGACAGAACCGGAGCGCTCGTTTGCAGTGTAACGGGACACTGTGTGATGTCACAGGAAACCCTTTTGCTGCTTTAGGGGCCACAACTCATCACCGAGCACATCTTCCAGACAGTACACACTACACACTACATACTGCCGCAGCGGAGCACAGAGGACCGTACAAACGAGGTAAGAGCACCAATTTGTTAATGTCAGCATGTACATTTATTCTTAAGACGCTTATTTCTCGTTCGTGGCTTTTAAATTATAAACTCCTTGCGCACTTGAGCAAACTTTATCCTGCTGTGCCATATTGCTCAGAACTGAAATAGTACACTTAATTTCATTTTTTAAGTAATTAAAATCTTTTAATTTTATCACTTATTGTTTGCATCACGAATCACTCTAAATTTGATGATTTAATATTTTTGCTTGTTATTGAAGTACCTTTAAATCTTGAAAGGTTCATGTAACTTAGATCAATCACTATTTTTTAGTCTGGCAGTTATTGGTCTCAGTTTGACTAAAATGTTTAAGTAGAATATTCATCAGTGTTCAGAATGATTACATTTGCAATAACAATAATAATAAAATATCAAGTTTATCTGCTTATTTGTATTATTATAAGTTTATTGTCATTATGCGATAACCATACAAAACTGAGCGACTGAAATAGCTAGTCTTTCTTCCTAGTGTCCCTCCCTCCAGAATCTAACAACAGTCACTGTTTCTTCTTCTTCTTCTTTTTAATATATATAAATAAATATATAAATATTTATATATTTATTTATGTTTAAATATTGTGTAAAATATGTGTTTCTTTAAATATGGCAATTATTTGCTATAATTGTGAGTATTAAAGTCCCGGTGACACCCTAGATGCCACTAAAAAGAAATGAATAAATAACTTATCAGCTGACCACTAATTAACAATGATGGCTTTCAGTTGAACACTGAGGTTTGTAGTTCTGTTCTGGATAATGAACCTCTTTAATACTTAATTAAAAACATAAATAAATACTTAAGTTTTAAAGCAAACCTGTTTTAAGAAAGGTCATGAAATACCTATTTAAATGGTTTAGAGGGTTTTGACCAATCATATTATTTTGACCTGTATTAAAACTTGAAATACAGTAAAAAAAAGTTATGTAAATATAAATTTTGACTGCTTTCACATTTCTCATTATATTTTATAAGGACTTTTTATTTGGTTAATATGAAACACGCAGATTCACACACACAACACACATAAGCAAATATTGTGTGTATAATATATTGATATTTCTTATAAAATAACAATGATTTCAGTCAAGTTATAACAGTCTATAACTGTTATAGACAATAATAATTTTATAATAGTGTTCCTGTAGCTCAATTGGCAGAGCATTGTGTTATCAAGCGGAAGGTTGGGGGTTTCGATTCCCTGCGAACACATGATAGGTAAAAATTGATAGCCTGAATGCACTGTAAGTTACTTTGGATAAAAGCGTCTGCTAAATGCATTAATTTAATTTAATTTAATTTAATTTAATTTAATTTAATTTAATTTAATTTAATTTAATTTAATTTAATTTAATTTAATTTAATTTAAAAAACAGTCATCTCTATGAATAAACACATCATTACTGCTGAATACAACTTAATATTGTGTCACTTTAAGATAGTGTGAAGAGTGGAAAAATTTGGTGTTACATGGGTGTTTCCTAAACGGACACGAGTTAAACTAGCTGTCAGTAGGCTTTCTGATTTAAGGTCTGGAGGGTGGCTTTCTGTAACCAGGCCCAGCAGAGAGAGTGACAAGAGAGAAAGGGAGGGAGAGAATAGGTGGGAGACTTTAGGTTTGAAAGAGAGGGGTCTTTTAGAAAGTCACATCTATAAACCACTCCTTTAGCTTCACAGGAAGGGCAAAAAGTTATCATGTTCATGTCCCAGCGCTCCTTTTTTCCACCAGATGCTGGGGTCATCCAATCATCCAAAATGTCTAAGAAAACACTTTATAGAATGACATCTAAGTGATTTATGCTCACTGCCAACACCTGAATGGCCAGATTTATATCTGTTAAGTTTCATTACGTAGTTTTATGGACTGTTTTTGTATTTCTTTCATCACCTCACTGTTTTGTTTTTTAATGTAGATTTATTGTAACAGAAGTCATCAAGAAAATGTTCAGCCGATTAAGAAATTCAGCACTTAGTAGATTTCTGCTAATAATTCATCATCGTCATGTATGTTGATCTTGACTTAAAGAAGGCACCCTCACAATAAGTTACATTTCTTTCTGAACTTTAGTTCTCAAAGTATTTCTTTTATAAAAACAATATTGCTTCACTGATATCGTGGTATGTGGCCAGCTGATACATTTTATGGATGTCAAGAATACTGGTACAAATTAATCTGCCCTGTGTAATGGCCTGAATTTTGCACAATACAAATATTTTATGTAGTATCTATCCATAGACTGTATAAAAACATAGACATAGTGTCCATGACAACACCTATAGGTTTCCAAACTTTTTGAAGACAAAAGTGGGCGGACGTGGAGTTAGAAGGAAGCTCATCATTTGTTTGCAGGTGCCAATTGCTTTGATATTTTATATATATATATATATATATATATATATATATATATATTATGATATCAGAGGGTGACTTTCATACCTACCTGCTCTAAATAAAAACCATTAACCATTACTTTTTTCTCTTAAATATTTAGCATCATCTGATATGTGATATCTGAAGTGATAACAGATAACAGTGCAATGTGAACTCTATATATAATATCTTTATTATTATTCATAAAGCAAAATACTGGTTTTATTACAGTAGTGCAAGACAAAAAGTCTAACACAGAAATTTCTTCAAAAGTCACGATTATTGCCATTTCGCATCAAGAACTATTTCCCATCCAAATGGAATTTATAAAAAAAACACACGTTGCTAATTCACTTTGTCTGGACTTCTGGGAAGCATGTTCATTTTGGGGACTAAAAACAAATCCAAATGGATAATTTTCCACATATGAGTCTAGTCATGTGGTTTCGGGTCCCCATCCAAGCAGGAAATGTTTGGAGGCCGAACAAAAGAATCACATGACATTGCAGCCCGTTGGCCATGGCCATAGCGACAGGTATTGATTTTAAAAGGAAATAACAACAGAATCAAGGCAGATGTTAAAGATGTTTGGGAATGCTCTAAAAGTTGGAACACCATAAAAAGAATAAACCGGGGATGTGTATAATTAAACTGTAGTCCAGGATGTCATAAAACATTAGCATGTAAAAATAGTGTGAATACTTTTTTTGCAAGCAACTTTATTGTGGCTAAAACAGATCTTCCTATGCTTTGAAACTGATTTATGATGTTATCTATATCGAGCAAGTCAAAACAGCCACAGTGAGCCGTGTAATGCATGTTAAATGATGCCTTCTTGCCTTTTGTGGTGATTATCGGTGTCCAGCTGGACTTAATTTCATGGAAAGCAGGCTTTGATTCTGCCCTCTTTTCCAACTTTACAACAAGCGCTGTTATCCCACTCCTGGGAGCGACAACATGACTTGGACAAAATCCAATGGCTTGTTTTCTTGGAACTGAGAATTTACTGTCACCTTGACAAAAATAACCATTAGAAATTCTTTCGGGAAATCCCTAATTTCATGTTTTCATTTGAACTCACCTACACTCTTTTTTTTTTAGCTTATTTAACCAAAATCTACTAACAAAGTGTCGGTTCATCACTCAGTTCTTTGGATGTAAAACATATTATTCTGTTTGCTTTCAGCAGAAACATTCAGATCATTTGGAGACACGAAAGCCAAACAGTAGAACCATGTTTGGATGCTGGATTACCTCTTTTTTCTTTCTGTCGGCAACCTCTGAGGTATTTGTTTACCATAAGTAATTATACATAAAAGTTATACACACTACACAGGTTTATATCATTTTATTGGGTTAACTTGCTAGCAAACTATTTCACGAGTTCACATTTACTTATAATTAAATAAAGGTTAAGCGAATTTGGCGTGCTGTCCAGGGAGAGAGCTCCGAGCCCGGCAAGACTCCCGAGCCCAGGGCACCACTTCCCTTATTGGAAATAATTCATCAATTACTATTAACTTAAGAAAAACAAAAAACACAAATAAAATTCAAAGATCCTTGAGAACCAAAAATGTATTTTCCAAGGTTTACCTTTCATCATCTAATGTCATTGTTGATCTTTTTTTTCTTTTATTTGTGAAGTTTTTTGTGGTGGTCCTCTCAGACAACAACACTGGAGGTACGGCACAGAAGAATAGCCTAGAAATGGGCTTCACTCGTCACAATATTCTGAACGCCCAGTTTGAATGTTACCAGAAGATTATGAAAGACACTAATCACAACAGAACAGGTAAGAGGTCCTTATTTCACACAGATTCTTGAGATTCTATGAGCAATAGCTATAAACTACGCCCTGATACAGTTTGTGGGAAGTCATGGCAGTTACAGAATTCCACTGTAAAGGGAGGGTTATTTTCTGCCCTCAGTCTCAAACAGTCTCTACTTGGATGCTCTTAAGAATATTAGGGGGCATAGACCAAAAACCGCATGATGTTTTGTCACGTCATCCTGGACCTTACAGGAAGGCTCTAATGTGAAGATGATTAAATGGAAACATTCTGTGGGATGTGTCCTACAACATGAATTTATTCATCTACAGAAGTACAACATTAGCTGTCTGGCCACCGTATTAAGATTCATTGCTGTTTATGAGACACAAGTGACATTTGAAGGATGGTGATTAAAGCTTCGTCAGGGGGAGGCGGATGTTCTGTGACGGCTGTTAAAAGCTGTTTGGTAAAGACCTCCAAAACTGAGGAGCCGTTTACTTACAAAATGTGTAAAAATAGTGCATTTGATATTCTTTTAAAACGTTACTTTTTTAAAACAAATTATAAAAAGAAATATCTGGAAATGTACTTTGTGCTGAATATTAGGTTTTCTGTACCTAATATTATAACAAACATTTGTAATTCAAGCGGAACTTGAATGTGGCAACATCTCCAAGCCACTTGAAGAAATTTACCTGCAAAATGACAGTACTGTGTAAAATTGTAGGTACTTGAATGCCGTAAAGTGGGATTGCTTTCTATCAACTAAATCAGCTCAATATTTGATGTGGCCACCCTTTGCATTTAAAACAGCTTTTTCCCTAGGTACATTTACTTATGTCAGGCATACTTTTTCAGATAGCTTTGTTGGAAGGTTTTCTTCATGCATTTTGAAGCTGTCTCAGTATTTGTTTCTGATTATTCAAGTAATTCCAGTCTGACTGGATGATGGTGAGATCAGATCTCTGTGGAGCACTGGCTGTTGTCAGACTTGTACTTTGTGCGTACAAAAATCTCAATGGATTATTACAATTAATGGCAAAAGTAATGTTTGGCAATGAAAAGATATTTCCCACTGACACACTACAGTAACAGATAATAATAACTGGCTTAAAACCATTGTTTCATTGGTGAAAATACCAATGGCTTTTGCACAGCACTGTATACAGTATATATATATATATATATATATATATGTAACCTATTTGTACATATATGCATATTTAGCTAAATATGCATATATTTACAAATATTTAAGTAGTTGAGAGTGTGGTGTTTCATGAGAGTGGGTGTCTTCTGATGTTTTCTCGAATCTTATTGGTGGAATTTTCTTTACATTATCATGGGTAATGTAGTTTTCCACCAGGAAATATTGCTGTTAAACATGCAATAATGCAAACTGACAGCTTCAACAAAAGCACAATCCATTGACAACCTTGAAGCTCACAGTACAGCATCTGTCTTTAATGCAAGTTATTGTTAAAAAAAAAATTCCCTGTGGTGAAAATTAATGGAAAATATATGCAGATTTATTTCATTGCTGATAAAAGATCTTTAATGTCTGTAGTCTTTTGTATCTCTTGTCTGAGAAGCTGATTGCTAAATGTAGACACCAAACACTAAGACATTGTTAAGATTCCAAGTCTTTATGTGGCATTAATAACTGCAAATAATTGTATTGCAGATGGTTCTATGTGTAAACGGACCTGGGATGGGTGGATGTGCTGGGACGATTTGGAAGCTGGATTCACTTCAGCCCAGCACTGTCCAGACTACTATAATGACTTTGACACCTCAGGTGAGTCCCACGATAGCTTTTTTTATCTTAAACATTGAATAAAGGTTACGTAAAGGTTACCTAAACTAATCCAAATCATGTTTTATCAGAAATGGCGATAAAGATTTGTACCAAATCAGGCCATTGGTTCGTTCACCCAGAGAGTAACAGAACATGGACAAATTACACGGGCTGTAATAATTCGTCTATTGATCACCAAAAGGTGAGCTCTGATTTAGGATTACAGCGGTCCATTTCATCTTCACTTTGCTTCACAGAATTTTTGTACATATGGAAAGTTTTCTATTTCTAATTTCTTTCTTTCTTTCCTTCTTTTCAGACAGCACTTAATCTCTACTACTTGGCTTTGATTGGTCATGGAATGTCGCTGATATCTTTGTTTACTTCTCTGGGGATATTTTTCTATTTCAAGTAAGTAATGTGAAAAAAAAAATATTGCCTCCTTATCATAAAAACATGCCTCCCTTTCCACCCAATCTAATATAGTTTACTATTTTCTTCCACTCAGGAGCTTAAGCTGTCAAAGGATAACTCTACACAAGAATCTGTTCTTCTCTTTTGTGCTGAACTCGGTTATAACTATCATCTTTTTCACTTGTGTTGCAAACAACCAAGAAGTAACAAACGCCAACCCAGTAAGTGTACAACAAGAATAGTGGACTCTCATGTCATGCAAAATATGACCAGGAATGTGTTTTTTTTTAAAAAAGATGAACAGGGTCATATTGATTTCATGTCGCTGGTTTTTCTCCCAGGTGAGCTGTAAAGTATCTGTGTTCATCCATCATTATCTCATGGGCTGTAACTACTTCTGGATGTTGTGTGAGGGAATCTACCTGCACACACTCATTGTGGTGGCAGTATTTGCTGAGAAGCAGCACCTCATGTGGTATTACCTCCTAGGATGGGGTACGTTTTTTAAATCGCCTTGTCAAAATGCACCAACATTTCTGTTTTCTTTTCACTTTTAATGATTTTATTTATTTAAAATGTTTTCCAGGCTTCCCATTAATACCTGCATTTATCCATGCAATATCCCGAAGTTATTACTACAATGACAAGTGAGTTCAACCGAATAGGAATTTAAGAATTCTGATTCTGCTTAACGATTCTAGTTCCAGAACGATTCCATTAACTTTTCTTTTGAGGAAGCATCCCTCCTTCTTACAAGCAGTCATTTTGAGTTTTGTTGTCATTTTATGTAAACTACCATTCAATGGTGTTGGGTAAATAACTTGTATTAATAAACGTAACATTTAAATTGAACAGACGTTAAAGTAAATACATTTATAATGTTACTAAAAAAGTTTATTTGACATTTCTAAAAAAAAAAAAAATGGTTGCACTTTATTTTACAGTATGTGTATTAACATGTACTTATAGTGTACTTACAGTGTATTTATCTAAGAAAGTTCTGGTAATACAAGGTAACTACATGGGGTAGGGTTAGGTTTAGGAGTAGGTTCAGGGTTAGTACATAGTTATTACATAGTTATTGTAATTACTATAATAAGTACATAGTATGTACATGAGGAACAGGACTGTAAAATAATAATGTTTTCAACATTATGTTTTCAATTATTACTTAACTACTTATTTCTTATTTTACTGTATTTGGGAATAAATAAATCCTACCTTGGTGAGGATTAAATACTTCTTTTAGCCAACATTCCCATTTAAACTCTGCTAAAATCAAATTTCTTATGCTGTAGATGGTAATAAACACTGTAGTACCATGGAACCGATTTTAAAAACTGAATTAGTTCTCAATTTTGAATTCAATGTCAAAAAATTATCCTTAAGTTTATCCCAGCTTCTGTCAGGACGCAGGAATACAGGGTCCAGATAGAACATCTTGCGTAATTATAGCAGTGATGTCACTGAACATTTAACGAAGTGTTCATGTGTTCTGAAATCACGTTTCCGTAAATCACTTTTCCTACGCTTTTGTCCACAGCTGTTGGATAAGCTCAAACACTTCTTTGCTCTACATTATTCATGGTCCCATCTGTGCAGCCCTGTTGGTAAGTCTGTTTTAGTTTTTGCAGCCCCACTTTCTTTCACTCTTTCATTATCTCACAATTTAAATCTTTTGTTTATCTTCTAACCACCCTTGTATCTGCATGATCTTGATTTTAAAAAATCCACTTAAGCTCTGGAAGTTTTAATCAAAGTGCCGTGTTCTCTTTGTTGTTTGCGTTTAGGGTCATTTTTGGTTAGGATTTCCTATGCAGCCCATAAAAAGCATGTAATGAGCATATGCTCAGTGTCAAATGAATCTTGGACTGACTTCTGCAGTGCTGCAACTGCCAGTTTAAAGCTGATTTTGTGTCATTATAAACAGTGAAAAATCACTGTGAGATTGTGTCGGAAAACCATTTGAGTCAGTAACTGATTCTCAGACTATTTGATCCACCACTAGTCTTGAATATATTGTTATATCCTTGTCTGTTTGTTACAATTTACAGGTATTTTGACAGGCATTGACAGGTCTGAATACATCTTTCCATGTAATATAACATAATTCAAACTTTAGTAATTAGCTGTGAATTCATGCTTGAGTGTACAGTGGGGTCCTAAAGAAAGTGTTCACTTTAACCTAGAAATAAAAATACATTTTAACATTTAGAAAACACATGAGATAAAATCATGAAGAAATACCTCTATGTTTACTGTGTCTTAAATGTGTTTTGGTTTTGGGGTACTGCAATGCATTTATTTTTCTCTCTCTTTATATTGGCTCTTTTCTCTGCTTGGTTTCCTCAGATTAACCTCTTCTTCCTTTTAAACATTGTGAGAGTGTTGATCACTAAGCTGAAGGTGACCCACCAGGCAGAATCCAGTCTGTACATGAGGGCCGTCAGGGGCACCTTAATCCTGGTACCTCTGCTGGGCATTCAGTACATACTGCTGCCCTACAAACCCGACGGACGGCTCGCCTCAGAGATATTTATGCACACAATGAACATACTTATGCATTACCAGGTAAGTGCTGTTAGCAACAGGCAAAGAATCATTCATCAATTTATTAATGGACCAAATAAATATGCATATTTGAAACTTTAATTAATGTTTAAGCATGTAACAATAAAACAAGTCACATTTAAGTAATATTCATATAAAATATTTTTTTATGAAATTTGCATCAATTTGCATAGATCAAAGACATGTGGCATTTTCTAAACACTTGGCAAATGAAAAAAGAAAAGCATACTTTATAAAAACAGAATTAGAATTTATAAATAAAACCTATTTAAATATTGTAAATTATTATGTGTTAATGACATATTATTTATTTTTACATTTGAGAATTTTAAATAATTAACTAAACACTTTAATCTCAGTCTATTAAATCTAAGTCTTTAATCTAAGTCTATTAAATCTTATTTAAATCTTTAAATCTTATTTAAATACAATTTTATTTAAATCTATTGAGTTTACTTTTTTGTTAATGTGAAAAGTCTTAAGTTTTATTAATACATTAACAATTGTATTAACATTACAAATTACAAATTAACATTTTTTTTTTAATGGCACTCATACTCCTCCATACACATTGGTTTACACTAGAAAAAACTGTAGCTTTGAAGCTTATAAAATAGCTTATAATTTTTTTTTGTTTACACAGGGTCTTTTGGTTGCCACTATATTTTGCTTTTTCAATAGCGAGGTAAGCAATTTTTGTACAATTTCAACCCTATCATAAATGTTACATTTTTCCTTACTTGTAGCTCAAAACATAAAGGTATTTGTCATTATTCTCAATAGTCTGTATTTTGTTTGTTTAGGTGCAAGGTGTATTACGAAGACACTGGAACCAGTACCGCATCCAGTTTGGCAGCACATTTGTGAACAACGAGGCACTGCGTTCTGCATCCTACACGGCCTCCTCCATGACGGAGGTCCATCGATGTTACAGCATCGACAGCCACATGGACACTTTAAACGGCAAGAGTTTTCACAATCTGGAGACCACCATTCTCCGATCAGACAGCCTGTACATGTGAGAGGCTCTAACTATTTAACCTTTGGGAGAACAGTCCCATGGAGAGGACCACTGTGAGAAGAGGCCTACTGGACATACATCTGGTTACTTTGGACTACAGACACCCAGAAGACTTTCCTTTTCAACTGAGGCCTTAGTTATCTCATGTTTATGGATGGGAACTGGAGAAAATAATGTATTTTATGTGGAATATTAAAGCCACATGAACCTCTTCCATGATGATCCATTGGAACACTTTGGAGAACATCACACATTGTCAGTCTTTCCGATTTCTTTGATTGAAATGGAGATGTTTTATGGGTGAAACTATGAACTGAGGATCACACCCTAATGAAGCTTTTTTCTTTATGGCACTGTGTTGTTTAAGTGAAGTATGAGCCACACTGATGCATTGGATGATGGATTCCACGTCTATAAATCTATGGATTATTCTGGCTCAAAGAATATGTTGTAGAAGAAAGAAAGAAAGAAACAAACTAAAGAGAGATGGAATAACTAGAACCTGATTCCGGAAGATACTGATGACCTTGTCCTGTTCTTTTTGTTCATCCTGAACTTTGTCTTGTTATTAGTTATGTGATTAATTTTATGTGAAATTTGTATCCACATACAGGGCAATATTGACAATATATTCTATGTATGCAAAATGTTTTATTTCTTATATGTCAGCATACATTTCCCTGCAAAAAGACTAGCAGATAATGGATGAATTAGGATAAACCAGTCTGGACTAGCATTTAAATTCCTGCTGTTCTTTCCGTCAGGGATATTTTATTGACTTTTAATTCACTGAAACGTCTTAAACTAATTTATCTGTAGTTCATATGAATCTCAGTATAGGTGAGTCTTGTTGTTCAAGGGCAAGTTACATTAGCACATGTGGGTTTACAGATTTTGGAGATCTACAGCTCTACAAACCGAGATGAGGTCTCTATGTGTCTCTATGTCTGGAACATACAGATGCGTTTGCCGCTGTTTTCATTGTTGTGTTTCATAAAACATTTTATTTGCACATGCTGGATAAATAAACATTAAATTTTTAGAGACGTACGTAAATGCATTTCTATGTTTGTTTCTTATGCATGTTTGCATCTGTATATAAAAAAAACACATAATGTAAAGAAATTGTCATAGAATAAGGAAATGTAAATAATTCAGTTTTGACAAAAAATGACAGATACACCTTATAATTCCAAGGTGACAAAATGTCTTTTGTTTATTGGAATCTATTTTTCCATGAAGAACTTTTAACTTCCATAATAAACATTTAACATTCATGGAAGCTTTCCATTGCACAAAATTATTTTTATAGTGGAAAAGGCTTCTTTCGATTATTTAAATGTTCTTTGAAAATAGAAAAACATGTTTCTTTTAAAGGTATAACTCACACAAATATCAAAATTCTCTCATTGTTTATTTATCCTTGAGTCATTTCAAACCTGTATGAGCTTCTTCTGTTGAACACAAAAAAAGTTTTTTTGAAAAATGTTGGTACTCATACAAGTTTGGAACAACATTTTTTTAGGGTGAACTATTCTTTTAAGTATGGTTCTTTAGGGAATCCAAAAATGTTCTTCTGTGAAAAACACCTTTATTTTTAAGAGTGAACTTTGAAAGTGGTTGTTTGAATCTAATGTTTTACAGTAGAAATGTCCAAAAAATGACATTTCTGATAAGTCATAATGAAGCCTGATACAATTCAGACATACTGTACCACCAATCAGTTTAGAAAATTCTATTGGAATTCATTCTTTGGAATGAATGTTGAAAACCTTGTCACTGTAGGTGTTTTCTGATGGAAGTATAAGCACTTCCAGAGTAAATAAAGGTTTTAAACATCCTGGAATTATTTGAAAGAAGTTTATCCTGCTGGTATCTCGCTATTAAGACCAGCAGGAATATTCAGGTGTTGCTTAAGTCAGTTACTATAACTGCAGAGACTGAGTCTTGAATTATTTCCTGTTTATCTGTGTTACTGTTTATACTCTAACTTCCTATATAAACAATTATATGAATTTACATAAGAGACCAATAATTGTATTAGAAGCTACATGATGTTATTAAAGTAAAAATATGGCAGCTGTGTTCTTGTCTTTATAGCAGTGCATGTATTTCCCACTGGAATGCTGATGTTTTTAAATATGTTCTGTTAAAGGCAGCAGATTGCTAAAGATACTGTTGGAGGTCACTTCACAAAGGGATATGTGAGTGCTCCAACAGGATATGTAACTTCCTCACTAATACACACAGACAAGCATGCGCACACACACTGTGGAAAAAAAAGGTTGCAGAAGTAAACAGCATGCAGCTGACATGTCTCAGCCTCTGGGAAAAGCACAGGAAGAAGCCTCGGATTTGGTGCTGCCACACATTATGGGGTATCTCTTCTCGCTCACTTTCACTCTAAATGTGTGTGTGTGTGTGTGTGTGTTTCACACATACGTTGTTATGTAAAATCTGCAGTTATCAACGTTTGCAGAGATTGATGTTCCGTGTTTGTTTGCATTGGTTTCATTTGTGGTGTAGGGTCTTGATTTTCGGAACTGTATTATTGGAGTCTCATGTGCAAAATAATAACACCATAATCCAAATAAAGATAGAACTAAATAAGATGTTTGTAATGTAGTCGTTATCAGCAAAGAGAAGCTGTTCTTTTTCATTCTCTAATCAAATCTTTTGGCAGATAACATCACTTCCCTTTTCTATAATTGTACTGCGTGAACTTGTGCACCCATCCCACATTCACAGACGTCTCTGACTCTTCGAGAACACTCTGTTTTTACTGGCCCAACAGTCATAGACTTACCAGCCAACAGAAAACAAAGCGATTTTGATGATCTTAATCAATTTATGAATTTGCTGTCCAGTACGTCAAGGGTCCACTGAGGTTAAAAACAACAGTGAACACTCAGTCATCAGGTTTGGCTGGTGGCTGAAATATTCTTTGTGTTTATCACTTGTTTTGGCTGATGCTGACGTTATATTGGATCTGGTTACAGAAAGCTTGTAAAAGTTATTTATTGCTTTATTGTAATGTTCTTATTCTGAGAGACTTCCAAACATTGTGATCCAAAAATCCAGGATATTTCTTGTTAAAACCACAACCCTGGTCATAACAATCCAGCATAGACTGGGCTCCCTATTTCCATTAAATGTTCTTGTTTGCGTGAGATGTTTTTATTTATAGTTTCATTGTAACAATTTTTTCAGACTAACACTGTAAGCTAACATGGATTTGAGCTGAGTAACAGGATCATACTGCATTCATAAAGAGTAGAATAGTGACATATACCCTTTTTTATTACTCATCATTCATGAATGATTGAGTAGTTGTGATGGTCAAAGTTATATCTGAAGAGCAACAAAAATGAAGCACAGACAGGTAAGTTAAGCCAAGCGATCTTCCTCTGATTGTGTGTGGTTACTGGCAGTCTGCTCTGTTTTCAAAGAACACGGATTACTAAGCACCCTCTTCATTGTTCACTTAAGAGGATTTAAAAGTGATCAAGTTTCCTGCTGCATTCTCAGCATTAATGAATTAATTTGAGGTCCGTGCACTGAAGCACTTAGCATTTCCCATGAACTTTGAACCAAGGTATATTTTATAACATTGCTCATGTAAAGCAGCACATTCTGTTCAAGAAAAAGACAAAGTCAAAACTGAAAGAAGATACTCAATAACACATAAAGGGTAGCAGTGTAGGTTAAAAAGAGGGTTTTAATTGAAGTTCATAGATTGCCAAAGGAAATATATGACTTTAAGATGGTTTTCGGTTTTGTGTTTTATTGGTTAAATGGCTGAAAATCCTTTTATCCCATAGTGTGTGGAATCTTTTTGGTCTTTTTCTGTTTTTTTAACCCAGACTCTGTATATAACAAAATCTGCTAACATCATGAAAAGCAATCATGAACATCATACTGTACTGTGATGCCAATGGACTGTACCAACCAAGCACACATTTGGAAAACCCAGTGCAGGAAAGGAATGGGATTCCAGCATTAGAGAACAATGGATCGAATTCCAAGAGGGACATGCCACATCTGGCTCAAAGATGAGGGACAGTTCAGAGACCCCTGCTGGACTTGTCAGTTCCTGATGGACATTTCTCATTTCTTTCATGCCAGGAATATTACTCCATTTACTGCCAGAGAATCTGAACAGATTCTACAGTTGGCTTCAAATGCTGCTGGCAAAAACTTTATGCCTTGGAACAGAGAAGAGTCTTACACAATGCACAAAAATGAGTAAAAGAGGCTCCACAATGATTTAAAATAAATAAATGAATTAAAATAGATTAAAGGGGTCATAGGCATTGCTAAAAACATTTTTTTGGTGTATTTGGAGTAATGCAATGTGTTTATGTGGTTTAAGGTAAAAAAAAACACATTATTTTCCACATAATGTACATTATTGTTGCTCCTTTATGCCCCGCCTTTCTAAAATGTATTTCCGAAATTTTTACAAAGTTCATTGTTTTGAAAAGCGAGGTGTACGCTGATTGGCCAGCTATCCAGTGCGTTGTGATTGGCCAAATTCCTCAAGCATGTGACGGAAATGTAATACCCCACTTAACATACTGTGATGCCGTGTCCCAATGTTCTATCGATTTGAAAAAATGAAAAATTCTACCTATGAAGTTATAGTTTATTAATATCTACACCTACTACAACCCTAAACCTACCCATACAGTAATGCAAATACAGTAATGATGTTTTATATTCGCAGTTGGAGCTAGGGGGGATACAGCTAGAGGAAACCAACAATAAATAATTTTTTCTACCTATTAGATTTTGTTTTGTTAAAGACTACACCTATCTTAAACCTAAACCTACCCTTACAGTAATGGAGATACATTAAATATTGTTGTTCAGCAAAAGAAAAAGGATGCAATATTGATGTGCGTAAAACCTGTACCAGTAAACCCTGGTAGGAAAATCTAACGGGTAAGATAGAATTTCAGGACACCGGTCAGAACACTGGGGCGACAAGACAAAACCAATAAAACCCATTATAAACAAGGCATTTGTTGCATCCAGTGGGGACATAATTATACTGATTATAATGTCCTTTTATGCGTTCCGTTGTGTATTGCGCCACGTAAACATAAAACCATGTCTGCATTTATGATCGAAGAAACAAACAAGAAGTGCTACTCTACACTGCTCAAGACTCTCGTTTGAATCATCAGTGGAAAATTTTTTAAGACTATTAGTCAGAAGCACTGGACTGTCCTTGCAAAGTTGGAATTGCCCCACATTATAGAAACAGACACTGGCATTGTAGGTTACTCTCCCAGGAAACAGTCCTTGTCCTCCGCAAAATGCGCTGCACACATCTGAATATTTGGGTTGAACTGTTCTGGAACAGTGTTGTAAAAACAACTTAACACTGATTTCTAGTTGTGTTCTCTTTTGGAAGGCCAAACAAAGTAGACAACATGGAACTGGCAGCAACAGCAAGAATAAAAGTATGATTTCTTACATGAAGCAGGCGCTTTTATCTAATGCAACTTACAGCACATTCAGGATATACATTTTTCCTTGCCAGTTTGTGTGTTTTCTGGGAATTGAACCCATGCCATTTTGCATTACTAACACAATGCTCTACCACCGAGCCACAGGAACGTAATCCATTTATTCATTGATTCTTTAGTGTGATGCAAATCTTCCCACATCATGTTGTAGACATGTGGGGGTGTGAAAGAATATCTCTCTGGGTTTGAGACATCAGTCTTTGCAACTTTACAGAAATTATTTATGCACCTAGAGCTTGTATCACTCCAAAGAGAAAGGAAAAATTGAAATTTAATCAATAAATATTTCAAGACCATAAAAAGTAATGAACTAAATAATGAACAGGACAACATACATTTGAAAGCAATGTAGCCTACTGTTTTTTTCTGAGAACAAAGATTAAATTACCGTGCTTTTAAAAGCTCAAAACGGACTGCATGTATATGTTCTGCTGCTCAGCAGCACAGGAAATGGAATCTTCAGAGCAGGAAGTCCTGGTCCCAGTGAGCCAACAGGCCAGTTTAGGCACATGCTGTCAGAGGCCCATGATGCACCTCCCTTCAGCTCAGATATAAGTGTCTTTTTCCTTTCTTTTAGTTCTCATTTTCTCCACTCACTCACTTTTCTGCATTAGTCTCTCTCTCTCTCTTTGCTCATCGTCCCTTGCTCTCTCACAGGTCCACCCGTAGTGTCTTCTAGAGAGAGCACGTTTTCATCATTTGCAGTTTCCTGTGATTGTTCTCTACTGGGCTAGCAGAGCCCCACCAGGGCCAATGGCGTTATCTGGGAAAAAGGTGGAATGTTAAATCGCAGCCTTTCCTGTCTGTCAGCGGGAACTCAAGCCAAACACCACAGCCATATACAGGGCCGCCCATGAACTATGACCTTCATAATGAAACCCAGGGGAAGAGGCTGGTGCGTTTGCATCACAGACCGCAATAAACCCCAGCTCTTAATAATTCTTCAACCAGGACAGAAGACGGAGAAAAGAGCCAACAGAATAATGTCTTTAAGGGATTCACAGATGCACAGTTGACCACGCATCATTTTTAGGTCAAACTGGTGTTGTTATCGCTTGCGGCAAATGCAACGGTCATAAATAATATTAATTGTCTTTTTCTTTTTTTTTTCAGACATACAAGCTCCATCTGGTGAGAGAAATTCTCTAGCGTTGTGTGTGGGCAGTTTACAAACAGCTGCTGCGATGGAAAGCGGCTGTAACACATTTACGTCTGTGATTCTTTCACACACACACACACACTTATGGTTGGCTAATATCAAAAGCTCCACACCACACCATCCATTTTTTTCTCTGCAGTTTACTGAAGCTTTACTCACTGTCTAAGAATTTCCCACACTGCCTTTGGAGGTTAATAACATGCACTAGCATCCACCCATAAGAGTTAGTTTTTTTCATACAACTAGTTTACATATGCTGTCTGCTCTTTGTCTTCAGCACCGTTATACTTTTCAAGACACTGGGAGATAATAAGTCACCAAATTATGCAAGATTCAACAACCCCTGACATCATTGTTTTAAGAGAAGACAGATGTTTAGAACAGGTTTGTGTTCAGAACTTAACACAACATTTAATGTTTTGAGCTCTGCAGAATGGCTCGGAAAAGAGAGCATCAAAATACACAGTGCAAGGTGAACTCCTTGAAAGGGTGGGAAAAAAATCCTTCCCAGAGTCCTTCATTGCACTCAGAGTCAGGAAGGATAAGGAGGGTAGCTGGGAAAGGTTGAGAAGGTACAGACACACACACTTGCACGCATACACTCGCACGTCGTGGCACGTTGAAGGAGCCTCCTGCCAGTGTGTTGCCGTCACTGTGGGCGAGGCGTGAGGAAGGTCACGGGCCTGGTGGGGTGGTTTAGCTTGCGCTGGACAGCCCGTAAAGTCTGCCCTGGGAATCGGGCGGAGATTGAACAAATTTAGCTGAGGCTATATTCACTTCCTCAGGAAATGAGAGATATGTACCTCCCTGTAGGGCAGTTTGGGGTGGGGTAGAGAGTTGTTTGGGTGGGGTTTTCACTGGAGCCGGACTCACTGACCCACAACCTAGTGTGTCTGCTGAAGTCATTGCTAACTCAACCAGGCGTCCTCCCAGATCCTTCAGGAATAATCATCTCCATCTCTCATTGTGCTTACCATGTGTTGCGTGATGCTGCACTTTTATGGCATCCCAGCAGCCATTGTTATTTGCAGTACTTTTCAATGGAACTACTTTGATTTATCTAACGAGAAACACTGGTTGAGTTTTACTGGGCAAAAAAGTGGAAAGTTCAGACTCCCACGTTTCTGGGATCTTCAATTTCTGCACTGCACCATGATCTACACTCTCCAGAATACACTTCACATGTCAACGACTCTAATTTGTAATAACTAATTTGTAATAACCAGAAATACATTTTGGTTTAGCTCTGCTAAAATCTCCCTCTTTCTTCCAGAGTCACATTTACTAATTAAAGAGTTATTTCCCAAAAACTGGAAAATAAACCTTGTGTCATTCCAAATCCATGACTATTTGTTCATCTTCAAAACACAAATGAAGATATTTTTATGGAAACCTGGGATCGAACCCACAACCTTTTGCACTCCTAACACAATGCTCTACCACTTAAGCACAGGAACACTGTGGGCACTTGTCTTTTCAGGGACTGTATCTTAGGTTTCATTTAATATATATATATATATATATATATATATATATATATATATATATATATATATATATATATATATATATATATATATATATATATATATATATATATATATATATATATATATATATATACATACATATATATATATACATATACATATATACACATACATATATACACATACATATACATATACATATATATATATATATATATATATATATATTAGTTGTGGGCATAGATTACATTTTTTAATCTAGGTTAATCTCAGTGTGATCTTGAAATTAATCTAGATTAATCTAGATTAAAATGGCTCATTCGAATTCTGCCGGAGGCATTCAGAATATGTGTGTTACCCAAATAAAATTGACAAACAGTAAGTCTTTGAGAAGGGGTTTATCAAGCTAGATGGTGCATTAGAAAAGGGGCTCATCTCCTGTTTCCAAAATGCATCACAAAATCAAAATCAATCAGTAATCAACTCATGACAAGGTATAAATAACAGCAGAACCTATCTCTGTTCATTGACAGTTTTCAGCATCCCTCCTCCACCCCATTTCTCCTCACTTATAGATCCATCTACTCTTACCACAACCGGGGAGGGAGTACTCTGGGTTCGGGCCACATCCCGAGCTCGGAGCCCTCCACCCGGACAGCACGCCAAATACGCATAAACTTACGGTATTAATATACGTAGATGTGAACTCGTGAAGTGCTTGAAAAAGCTGTAAACTAATTCCACATTGCACAAGGTGCAAACAACCTTACGCCTGTCTTCAGTGTAAAAATGAAATATACAATCAAACCTATATTTATTCAGACACCTTCAACATTTCTCTCATTATTACAGTTTTGCCATATATATCAAAAATAATATCTGGTGTCTGAATAATTTTTGGTTTGACTGTTAAAACTACAAAGTAATTCAGTCAAGAGCAGTGAGTGATTTTCATTTTCATTTTCTTGGATTAACATTACAGCAGCCAGTAGCTAAATTAGGCGCGGTCCCTTTAAGAGAAGATGAACGCATCCAATATAATTTTTTCCTCAACTTTACTTTCACTTAAGAAATAACTGACAGTTTTTTCAAACATAATTTCCAAGGTGGATATTTTGACATATTTTTTATGTATTTGTCAGCATAAGAGCAAAAATTAGCAAATTCGATGTTCAAGTGTTTTGAAATGGCTTTCTCTGCGCGAGCCCTGAACACCAGAACACCAGAACACCGCAAGGGCTGAATTGGGCTCTTTCACATCTTTTTGTTTGTTCAAACTGCGATTTGTGTTTGTTCGTTCAGGTGCAGGAGGGACCTCGAGGAGAACTTTGCAGAAGAGAGCTCGGTTCAGTGTCGCTGTCCATGATACGCAGCTCTCTCTCTCTCGTGTGCACCGAACACAGCGCGCAAGTAACCAGTTACTCTGTTCAGCTTTTCTGCGTCTTGTTTTTGGATGCTTTAATGTTTAAATTGACAAGCGGTATGGCTTAAAAACACTTGAAAAAGATAAGCTTTTGTGACAATGCACAGCAGTGACCCGTCAACTGTCCTGAGCATCTTTTTAGGCTGGCCTCAGCCAGTCAGTTATATAAAATATCAAGGTGAAAGTCATCATAGCTCGCTTAGTATAGACCCAGCTCCCAACCCAACTTTGAGAATAGATTAACGGCGATATTTTTTTTTATCACCCTATAAGAGTCTCACGTTTACGTAGCACGTTAATGCCGATAATGGCCCACCAATATATATAAATAAATATATATATATATATATATATATATATATATATATATATATATATATATATATATATATATAAAATTACAGTCAATAAACAGTGTTTTTCTTCAGATTTTTTATGTGGCACATTTTTCCCAACATATGCTCACAGCGAGCCAAACATGAGGCAGTCATTTACATTTATGCCAAATCAACATTCATTCAGTCCTCTTCTCTCTACCTGTACTTAACAAACAGGAAACATTCTAAGAAATGTGGCTATCATTTTGGGAAGGTTCTTTCAAAGTTATGAACAAACATTCTTCCAGTAATGTTAATGGATTGTTCATTCAGAGTTATCTGGTCTTCAACACTGTTCTCAAAACATTACCACAAAAACTTGTTCATGAAACACATTTTTCCCATCATCTAAATATATGTGTTACTACATGTTTCAGAATCCTCAAAAAACATTCAAAAGTAATGTTCTCATATTGTTTGCTGAAATCAGATTTTTGGATAATAATAAAACATAAATAAAAAAAATGGATGTTTTGAATGTTCAGAGAACACTCAAAAATAATGTTTTCTTAATGTTAATGGGAACTTTAGCAAACTTTTTTAGAATATGTTTTGTTAGCAGGGTATTGTTTCTGATAGTCCTCGATTTTATTAAACGACAAAAAGCCAATAAACATATATTTAAAAAATGAGGAAAGAGAAATTGTTTAATAAGTCTTAACCAACAAACTTCCTGATACATTGACCAAATTTTGATTCTGTTGCAAGGGAACCCTTTCCTAAAATATAAGGCAGCTATATATTTTCATGCTCTTCATGGACATACCCTTTTATAGTATGTGAAAAATATTAAATTTTATACTGTCATTGCACTGAAAATGAAAGCAAATTATCTGAAAGGAATTAATGTATTATTTGGCAGTGTATTTATTATTTTCCACCCACTATTTGAGTATAGCACTCACCACAATAGATAGAGTACAGAAAGATGAACATAAATAAATATATTTCTTCACACTAATGCATATTTCGTTTTTATTTAAATAGTAAATTGACTGTTCCCCCTACCCACAGTTTGAAAACACCTGCTGTAGGCTATCATATCAGTGTCTTGTTACAGAAGCCACACGCAGTCAGTGCCTCAGTGCCTCAGGCTGGCTCACGAGCCGTCTGTCACTGTGTGGTTAAGTGGGTGTGCGGCTGCTGGGTTTACGTGACCTGAGCAGCGCCTGTGCTCTGCTCTGGGATCTGAGGGGTTGGAAGGGGGCCGGATGACTTGGAGTGTCTGAACCAGATGTCCAGATGCTCCCACTTGTCTCTGGTCCTTCTCTCACCCCTTCAGATAAGAACATTCATCTGAAGCAAAGCCTTTGTAAGAAATGTTGCTCTGTGTATGGAGAGTTGAGTCAAAAGGGTGATGACTAAAAGAAAAGAATCAATTTAAAGATTAGTTATCAAGATTATATATAATTTATTAAATTCATTGGGTCAAGACATCCAAAACATTTATTTTTGAAGTTTATTCATGCAAAAACATTGCATACAGGAAACAATAGGAGAAGAAAAATAGAGAAGAAAAAGATGAGGAGATGGAGAAAGACGAGTTCAGCTACAGTGGAAATTCCCACCTTGATCTAGTCTGTATGGAGAATTTTATGTCAAACCTCAATTGTTACAGGTATGTAACTGTGACGTATCTACATCAGATTTTAGCTTCATTTGAAAGAAGCCAAAGAAAATGAAAACAGGCAATGAAAACTCCGAGCAGCGCTGTAGGGCTGAGCTGCTTCCTTTGATTCAGTGATACTTTCCTCTTGTGTTTGCTCTGGGTGAAATGGCACCTTGCAGCAGGCATTTGTTCAAAGGGTTGTTCACACACTCGCCTGCTCTTGAGAGAGCACTCAGGAAGAAAGCACTTCAGATGGAAACCCACAACACCCGGGTACTTGACGATCCATCAACGTGCGTCAAACATTAACACGAACAGCCATTTCTTTAGATCCCAGATAAAAATCTTGGACCATTGGCATTTTGCCCATTTTTTTTTTTTTTTTTTTTTTTTTTTTGCTGTGAAACTGCAAGGGACAGGCTCAATAAACACTTATTTTCATAATCCCTTTTAATGTCACTTTTTTTATTTATTTTTTTTTATTTTTTTTTTTATTTATTTATTTTATTTTTTTTAGATTTATGTATTTTTCCTAAAATGACTTAAAAGTTTTTTTTTTATTATTATTATTTAAAGGTTGGGGACTTCTGTGAAAACAAATCACTGAAACTGAATTCAAATTATTTATCAGAATGGACAGATTCACATAAATTAATAAAATTTACCAACCAACAATACAATATAATATAATATAATATAATATAATATAATATAATATAATAACATTTTTTATGTATATTTCATGCAATAATATATATATATATATATATATATATATATATATATATATATATACACACACACACAATTTTATCATTTTTCTTGTTGTCATTGTACAGTACTAAAACTAAAGTGAATTATTAAAATCATTTCTCTAAACTATTATTAATAATTAGTAATTATTTTTATATCTGTTAATAATTCAAATATATTTGTATACCATTGGTCATAATTCAAAGTAACCATTTCTTTTACACTTTTTTAATCCTTTGTGTACCCCTGGGGGTCTCATAACCCAATCTGACTTCTAAAGCTTGTCTGCACCACAGAAAACATGTAAACAACAAAGTACTTTTGTCCACAGCAATGCTGTTTAGAATCATAGCGTATAATCTCTGTGTTACTGGAGAGGTTCCAAGATCACTTCACTGATGTAGTGTTACACATGTCCTCTACTGTTAATAGTGCACTGCTCCTGAATGCACCTTTGCCAACATTTTAAATAGACCAGGATTCTAAAAAAGTGTGTGTGCCTGTACAAGAGCCCAGGAAAAAGCAAAGCAGAAACTGCGTTTTTTTTTGTTGGTGCTGAATGGGGTGGTGACCCTGTAACATGTGCTGCATGAACCCTTAACCCTTTCTCTTCCTGTGCTTGTCCTTCCTTTAAAAAAGAACAGAGAAATGAAAGGTGAGGAGAAAAATTAAATAAATAAATAAACATAAAGCCCATGAAAGGTCACTTTTCTGGTGTGAGTCTAAATGGTGCTGTTTTATAGGACGACCTGTATTCCCTTTTGTGTTGGTTTTGTCAGACCTGATTTATCAGAAGTATTATCAATATTCCACTAGAGTATATCAAAAAAGTGAAGGATTTATTACTGGAGGTAGGGATTTTTCATTTCAATCTCTATTTTAAACAGTTCTGTATAGAAATCGCTGCATGCACAGTGTGTGATTGGAGGGGGTGAAATGGGAGGAGACCCCATGATTTAGAGACATGATTTAGTGTTCACTTACAGCATGACTGACACAAACAGGAATCAGACATCACTGCTTTCTTCCTGACCCTCCTGCCTTAACTCTTTCAGTACTTTCTCCCACTTTCTCTCTCGCTCTGCCTCTCTTCTTCTCTCTTTCCTGTGCAGTGATAAATATGAAAATCCATTATAAAAAAACATTCAGTTTTATAACATTTTTCAAAAATATATTTACCACAAGTGAAAAACTGAACCATTTATTAAATATCAAACACATTTTCATAGTGTGAAGATCATGTTTCAAATGGAATATGAGATGTGTGGTTTGTAGAAAACAAAGAACACTCAAGGTAAACAAAACGTGAGCATAATATTTGTATTGATTAATTTCTAATCAAACTGTAGTTATGCAAAAAAATTAAAAATAAATAAATAAACAAACTAGAAATTTTAGCTATGAAATTAGACTTAGCAAGGCAAATGAGTCATCCATTGTAAATCCAAAATGTTTAAGATGTCATTTCCATCCCAGAATGCTAGAAAACACATGAGATGTTGTGGAAATTTCTGGAAAAGCTCATGACTTTTTAGGAAAAAATTATATATCCACTGTTATAAACCAGTATGATGCAAGGAGAAAGAAAGCATTTTTAAAGGTTATTCAAAAATATGTAAGGCAGAGAGTTGTTAGAAAAGAGAAGAGATTTTAACTCTATAGAGTATTTATATATATTTATAGAGTATGTATCTATAGAGTTTGCTATAGCAAACCTATTGTTCCATAATTGATAAAAAGTTTCTAAGGGCTTTAAATTAACTTATTAACTTATTCAAAACTTTGATGAAAAATCTGTTGTGCACAATCCATTACATTCCATCTGCCATCGGATTGATAGTTCTTTAATTTTTTTGGACATTTAATATAATTAAGTAAGTTAAACTTTTTTATATTGTTTGTAATATTTCAAGATGAACATTTATTCGGCTGAAGTAGAAGGTTTAGGTTTACTTGATTATCCATACATCAGTACACTGTTGAAGATTATTAGAAGACAAATCAAGACTTTAAAAAGTGTCTTTTAAGGGAGTTGTTTTCTTTAAACAGTTTTAACACTGGATTCGCTTTTAATACCCATTTGTTTACTCTGGGTTAGCAACACCGCCCCCAATGACCAAGTCATCCATTGCTGCTCCACCTAAATCTCCGAGTAGACCCAGAAAGCTCTCAGATATAGTCTATTTCCATATAATTTCAAATTTCCCAAGTGTGTCAGTAAGATTCTAACTAATATAATAGTCATCCAACCACAAAGTGTCATGCTTGTGTAAACCAGTGTTGGGAGAGTTGAAATCATCCTGTGTCTGGCTCCTCAGAGGGAATGGTGTGATGTCAACACTTTTTATGAACGCAAGCTACGTCAGAGGTGATGAAAAGACTGTACTACAGTTTGGGAACAAGCAACTGATTCAAGGTTTGGCTGGTTAACATGACTGGTCTGCAGACACAAAGCATATTTCTCCAGTGTCAGACATTCAAATTTATATTTGGGGAAATTATACATTTTTCCTTCTCAGAATAGAAAAGGGCTTACGACAATGTGTTTTCTTGAGATGCCATGATTCAATCAGCATTGTCATGATGTCAGAGGAATCACATCGCCTTTATGGCTCAGGTAATTGGTTCAAAATGTCACATAAATTCAAGATTCCCACATCACATTTAATGTACTATATAATAACTTCCATGTCAAATAAATGAAAATACATTAAATCAGTGGACAGATGAAAGGACAAAAATTGATTGAAATGGATGGGAATCTCATGGGCAATAAAAACAGGCGTTGTCAGACTGAAATGCCTGAAGTGGTATGTGCATTATGAAGCATGCATGGGTCAACAGATGTTTTGATGATGTAATCCATCACGTATGGGTGGAATCTGCGGAGCGATTGGAGAGCAGTTTGTCATTCTCCAGCACAATGACGCAGCAGCACAGCACTGCATCTGTTTGTTTTGTAGGATTTACTCTATGACTATGTACAGATGTGAGGCCAAAGAAAGTGATAGTGCTTTAAAAATGTGGAAGGCATCACTCTCACTATGAGCAAGCCGAACCTCAAAGCACATGGTGTATGTTATGGACCACTGAGGGCCATTAGATGAGAGATTGTGAGATTCTTAAAGACCAGCAAGAGCTTCATGTTCAGACAATCCCGTTTTAAAGATTGTTGTGTGTGTTACAGTGAAATTGTAATAATCTGTTTGCTGTTTAAGAAGGGAGTTCACAGCATGATACTAAAGATAACAGTCATGTATTGAAGCCAGTTCCCACAGACCAAACCTTGATCAAAATACTGAGAGTGATAACTACCATTATTGCACAGACGTCTGGAGTACTTGATTCTGATTGCTCAATCGCAACATTCTGCTGTCAAAAACAAAGCATTCAACTGGGGGTTTTAACAAATAATTAAATTTTACTGAGGCTCGAGCCCCAGTGAAATACTGTTTTGTCCAGTACAATATTACTGATAAATGCCTGGCTGAAGATGGAGATTACCCTACCAACCTGAAAATCATTTTCCTTGATGATTGAACATTTAATGTTTTCTGGGTAAATTTTGTGATCGGAACTAGTGACATCAGACAGATAGGGGCAGTCGTGGCCTAATAGTTATAGAGAGTCTGACTTGTAACTCAAAGGTTGTGGGTTCGAGTCTTGAGATTGTAGGTGAGGGGAGTAAATTTACAGCGCTCTCTTCCACCTTCAACATCACTACTGAGGCGAGACCCTTGAGCAAGGCACCGAACCTCCAACTGCTCTAAATTTGTTTGCGAATTGAATGACATAGTAACAGGATTATTACATATAAAACAAAAATAACGCTGTGAAATTTATCTACAGTTCACTCTAGGAAACAAAACTTGTAAATGCCATTCATCATTTGTCAGCGAAGCAGCTTTTGAAGCATGCAGATTGCAAATTATTCACTTCTGCAGATAAAGGCAGTTTATATCATGAGAGTATCAAGAAGACGAGTATTAAAATATAAGGACACATTTTTGATGGGGGGGCCTGCTGCCTGTGACCCATCACTGATGAATGGCTAGAAACACCCCTGTATTCGCTATTAATACTTTTACCTTTTCTATAGACTAGATACCAAACATACTCAGCTAAAATGTAACATGTTTTTCATTATTTTGCAAGATGACATCAATAATTGATATGAATGATGTCTAGGAAAGGCCAGCCTTTTAACAACAAGCTTAAGAATAAGCTCTTAAATGTGACCCTGGACCACAAACTCAGTCTTAAGTCGCTGGGGTATATTTGAAGCAAGAGCCTAAAATACATTCTATGGGTCAAAATTATATAGATTTTAGATTATATAGAATATAGATTTTTCTTTTATGCCAAAAATCATTAGGATATCAAGTAAAGATCATGTTCCATTAAGATATTTTGTACATTTTCTACTGTAAATATATTAACATTTTTGATTGGTAATATGCATTGCTAAGAATCCCCAGATTACAGATTTTCAAATAGTTATATATCGACCAATATTGTCCTATCCTAACAAACCATACATCAATGGAAAGCTTATTTATTATTTATTAATTGATTATATATTATATTATTATATTTAAAATATTATATATTTTAGTGTTCCAGTAGCTCAAGTGGTAGAGCAATGCTATAGCAGCTAAGATTGTGAGTTCGATTCCCAGGGAAAACATGTTAGTTAAAAAAAGCCTTAATGCAATGTAAATCAGTTTGGAAAAATAAAAGCGTCTGCTAAATGCATTAATTTTAATTAAATTTATTCCGATTTCAGATTATGTATAAGTCTCAGTTTCGAAAAAAATGACCCTTATTATGACTGGTTTTGTGGTCCAGGGTCACAAATAAGTACTTTTAGACTGTGTCAACTGATGTAGATTAAAGGAACTGATATTACAGAGAACATACTACATATACAAGGTTGAGCGCAGGAGACAACAGAGACTCAATAGCACCATCTAGCGGTAATACATCGCATCTACTGTTTATTGAGCGTAGCTTGTTGCTATAGAAACACCAGATACAATAGCAACACCTGATTCGAGACAGAAAGTTTGCCACGTCAACGAATGAAAGTTTTTTTTAAATCAATGAAAGACGTTTACTAATAACATATGCGTATTTTTTTAAACGAAACTGAGTTAATAATGTTCCGGAAAACAATGTGGAGGAAAGCAGTGAGTGATGCGGTCAGCTCACGTCAACATCGAGCCCTGAATACTACCATTTTTATCCTCAAAGAGTTTGGACCGATTGGTTTTCTTCTGAAAGAGGATGGAGACGACAAACACTATAAAGTAAGCTTTCATTGCTTTGTTATTGTTGTTTAATAAAAATGTTAATATATTTTGTGCAAATTAACAACGCCATTCTCATATTTAAGGTGTGTTTGGGCGATCCACACACGTGCACCTGCACAACCTTTCAGAAGGAGAAGGATCTTTGTACACACATCTGCTGGTAAATAAATTAAACTCTAGATGGGTGTTTCTTCAACAGTGGGTACCTTTTTACCTTTTTTTTTACCTACTTTTTTAAATGAAAGTTTTGGTCAGGCCGTCTGGGGTACAACAATAAAATCTGCGTGAAAGCATATGAAAAGTAGAATAAATGAATGGTTTAGGCATTGTATAACATTTCAGAGTTTTAATGGTACCTTTAAATTACATTAAATCTGCTGTTAGATTTGAATAAATAACAGTCCCTGGGACAGAACAGTTCACATAGTTAAAGAAGGACATACAGTTTGCATGTTGAGATATCACCTAACTTTACCTCATAACTTACTTTAAAATTCATTCTAGGATTTTAATGCGTAAATTCCGACTGCCACAAGATCATGAATGTAAGTAGACACATTTTTCCTTCTAAGGTGTAGGCATCAACATTACAATCCTGAGATCTTGCAAACAGATGCACATAAAGGCACATATTCCCTGTAAACAAATGTTTGAGCTGCAAGTGTCTTTCTGCTCATTTGTTCGGTTTCAGATTGTTTTCAGTATGGTCTTGCGGAGCGACAGATCCTAGAGCTGCTACAAGGGCTTCATGTGACCAAAACTACGTCTCCTAATGACAGGAGGAGCTCAGGCCCATCATGTCCTGAGCCTAGTGAGGAAGACGGAAGCATCAGACAGAAAGACATTGAGAAAGATGATATATGTCCAATCTGTCAAGAAGAACTTTTGCTGAAAAAATTGCCTGTGACCTATTGCAAGTAAGAGAACTTATTCAGAATTAATCTTATTTGCGAAATTAAATTGATACTCTCTACATATATTTATAATGTAATGATAAACACTGAATTTACCAGGAAGTGAATATGTTTCGTAGCTGAAACATTTGAAATCAATACATAACATAATCTAGAAATGCATTAAGAATGTCCTTTCTCCATCTTTAAAGCCAAATGCATCACACTCACCCAAGTTTCCATTTAAACCATAAAAGCTATTAGTGATCGTCAATGACATGAATTTCTATGTTGTGATGGTGACTGGTTACATTGTAATTATGCATCATTTTTAAGGTTAAGCTGTGGAAACAACATCCACATTTCCTGCATGAAGGTCTGGGCTGATCATCAAATGAAAAGGGACCCGCGTGCACTTCTTAAATGTCCTCTCTGTAGGGAGGACTTTGGCACTTTTAAGCAGCTAATTGAACAGGTACGTCATTCCAAGACACTCAAATTGCCTTTACTACCGTTTGTTTAAACTTAAATCATCTTGGGTTTAAATGTGTTATCTTTGACAGGTGAAAAATGCAGGTGAACTGTTAACCTGCTATGAGAAGGACTGTCTGGACAAACATCTGGGTGTTATGTGTAACAGCTGCAGGGTTTGTCCAATCATCGGCAAATGTTTCAAGTAGGCATATATTACACAGGTCATATACTATTGTATAGCTATACATATCAGTATTAAAAACGGTTAAAAATAAGCATTTTAAGAATAAGGTTATTATTCTTGTGAAAACTGTGATGCATTTTTTTTTTCAGGATTCCTTGTTGAACAGAAAGTTCAAAAGAATAGAATTTATCTGAAGTAGAAAATTGTATTTGTAACAAATTTGTAACCGTGTAAATCTCTTTGATTTGATCAGTTTAGTGCATCTTCGCTTAATAAAAGTATTAATATTAATGAAACTTATCGATGTTTTAAAATCCTACTGAGCCCAGATGTTTTTATAGTAATCTGTTTGTTCTGATTCTGACTAATGTTGAATTGCAGTGTCATGTATTGTCTTAAATCTGATGTTCACAGGTGTACAGAGTGCAGTTTTTTCCATCTGTGTGAGGACTGCTTTAGGAGAACAGTCCATCCTCAACATTGCTTCATGGTTCGAATGGTGAGTTTTTAAGATTTGAATGTGAGCAGGAAACATGGTGATGCTATTCATAACTGCACAGTGAAGTTATTTGTAGCATAAATTAGAAAAAAAGTTTACCATATGGCAATATCAAACAATATAATAAACAACATGTTTTGAATGTTTAAAGTGATGTTTCAGGTGTTATAGTAATTTAAGTATAGTTTAATGCATTATAGAATTAAGAAGTTAACAAATTATTCTTTCTTTACTGTTGAAATTGTGCAGAAAAGAGGTCAGCAATGGCAGAGAGTAGAACCTCACATCTCTGAGGAAACACAGAAAATGGAAAACTACTCAGTGTGTAGTAGGTTTGTCTGCTCCATTCTAGCTTCTGTGCGACATACAGTAATTCTTTTGTTTGTAATTCCAAACCCACTTTAAGGAATTGTTTTGGGAAATTTGTTGTGACACCTTACACTGTTTTACTCTACACAACAGCTCCAGCAGCATGACTGGTGTGATATGTGATGTAGTCCCGAACTATGTAATGAAGAGTTTGCCAATGGTGAGAGTTCGGAGAGAGTCCAGACTGCTTCATCCAGGTGTTCAGTGTAGAATCTGCCTCTCAAGATTTCAACAGGGTCAGCATGTCAGAACCCTTCCCTGCAAACACAAGGTAACACAACTCAAGTTCTGCTCACTAAAGCTGTGTTAAATACTGATAAAGCGTTAATATATTTTTTATTATCTATTTTCTCTCTTACCTGAACATGACCCAGTTCCATACTGGCTGTATTGATCCATTGCTCCGTAAGTCTAACTGCTGCCCACTGGACTGGCACGTCATCTACAATCCTCTCATGTGGAATTCCAAAATTGGTAGAACAGAAAGCTCTCTGACTCCATCTAGTGATGTTCTGAGCAAGCGTTCCGATGGCCAGATCACAGAGTTCTTTCTACCAGGTATCGGTTTGCACGTAAAAAGAAGGAGCGCTCCATCTCCGTTGAGAATAGTGACATCTGAACCAAGGTATTCCAGTCCTTCCTCTGTGGATTCATTCACTCAGGGCTTTCGGGATCTATGTATCAATAGTTCCCACATAGAACCATATACCAGAATGTCCACCATGAAGCAAAATCATACAAAAGAACAGAGGTCTCTTCATAGGAGCTTATCAGTTGGGAAGGCAATAGCTGCACAGGCTGAGAGTAGAGAGTCCTTCCTAAATAGGCCCTCAGCAACTTGTTTGAACATCCAGTCAGCTTTGGATGGAACTCAAAATGATCAGCAAAGACTTACTGTGGGCATTAATGGGTCATCCAGGATGACTCCAGCTTTTGGCAGTATCAGACCATTGAGGAATGGTCACTTAAGAGAGAGAACAAGGCCAAACAGGGTGGATGTGAAGGATCTTCATCTCTGGATGACAAACAGTCCTGTCAAAGTTATACTTATGAGAAAACAAGAGTAAAGTAAACAAGTATGCAATCCCAAAAAAAGTGGTAGCAAGTTGCTTCAAGGGTGTCTGGATTACCTACACAGTCCAGGGAACAAGAATTCAAATTGAATAATATTAAAAAGCTTTTATTAAACTTTGGCTATAACATTTAAATCCAGAAGTGCCCTGAGGAAGACTCTTTTTAATGTTATTACCCTGTTATTATGTTTTGTTATTACCTTTTTAATATTTCACCTCATATGAGTGCCTTCATTTTCTTGTTTAATAAAATCAAGCATGTTAGGTTTTCTTGTGTTTAGCTGAGCAATAACTGAATGGCAGAATCTTTAATCTCAGAATAAACAATGCTTGATTTTTCCTGAAAACAATGGCAAAGACTTCAGATACATCTTTACAAGCCATTTTTTGCCCTGTTTTAAAATGGGATTTTTAATATTATACCCAACGTGACCCTTAAATTGATGCCTTAAATTTCTCGTTTAATGAAACCAAGTGTGTTCTAATCAGCTATGTTATGTTGTTGGGTAGTTTGCAGAGCAGTCATTGAAACGCAAAATCCTCAAACTCAAAATTAACAATACTTGATCTCTGCTGAAAACAAAGGCAAAGACAGGCCAATTTTGACATTTATGTTGGTATAAGAGACTTTTATTAATTTTATTATTGTCTTTAAAAAAATGTTTAATTACTAAATATTTGTTAATTATTTAATGTTTATTTATATGGTTTAAAAAATCTCAAATAAAATATATACTTTCATTAATTCTGGGTACATAAAACTCATGAGTTTTTATTTTTTATTTGTTTTGTTTTTTTTTTGTGGTCAAGTACCTTTATTAAATATGCACAAAAAGGCAGATTACAAGCTGTACTTTAAAGCATCCAGGAATGACTCATGAGCCATTTAAACCAGTGTGTTGAGAAATAATTAAAATATATTACAATAAATTAAATAATAAATGCTACAATACAACATATATTACATTAAAAACATTCAGCTGACACAGTGCAATCTCTCCCCAGTCCTACTTCATTTAAAATGGCAAACTCAGTTTCCCTTCTTAGTTCCCATTTGCTGCCTGACAACAAGAAGCTAGAGTTTTATTGTAACTGTCAATATGAATTAAACAGTTACAATTAATTGTCAAAAATAATAAAACTACAAAAGCTCCAACACATTCAGTAAATGAGTTGATAATTATTTGTTGTCAATTTGTGAAGAAATATTTCACACACAAAACACATCAACACAAGAAACTTCATAATATGCTAGGCTCATGACCTGTACAGCTGTGCTTCCAGCACTGGCCTTGGTAAGGTAAGCCATAACCTGAGACATATTGTCAATGTTTTTGGGTACGATATTCTTACACATGAAAACATTGAATGATAAAAGCATCACAATGGACAGCATGCAAACGTGACTAGCAATAATACATTAAATAAGTACAGTGCTTTAAAATGGCATATGACCTCAAAGGCCTTAGTTGCTCCCTCAAAAATCTTTTTGCAACACACTGGTGCTCTTTCTGATTTGGAGAATATATAGTGCTTAGCTTAACAGCTTATGATAACAGTGCTAATTTTTTTGGCACTGTGTGGCAGTTCCTTGTTTTAAATTGAAAAATTGTACAATTGAACTGAAGAACAAAAACTGATTTCAAGCAAGTCAAGAGATCCAAGTTGATCGCATTTAAAGAGTTTTGCAGACTCACTAGAAGAGCATTGTGGGTACAAGCATTGTGCTCGCAGGGCAACAAATGTTAAAAAATACTTACAATTTTTATATACATACTTTTACAATGTACTTTTGAAGGTAAACAAATATCTTCCAAAGCAGTTTGTAAAAACATTGTACAGTGTGGTTGCGAAATTGTGTACAAATGAACTGCTGACAAAATGCTGGATACAGCATAGCCATGGATATCGACTTTGAGTTACGGTAGGTAAGACAGGCATTTTTGTTTTATTCACTCTTCCTGATGTTTACGTTATAAGGCAATTTTAAAACGATTTTCAGACACCAAGAAGCTATGACTACACGCAGGTTATCCAGTTAGTGTTTCGTCTGGGGTCTGTCCTCCCACATGTGTCGAGAGGTCTTCTTATCAGGCTTCTTGTCTCGAACCTTCCTTAGTCTCCGTGGCGGAGGGGTAGATTTAGACTCACTAGAGGTATCCCCTGCATCCCTGTCCTCTGGGATGTTGGGAATGGCTGCACTACTGCCTTCCAGGGCGTTCCTCAAGGATATGTCCTCGGGACTACCAATTTCACTGCTGCTCAAGTCCTGCTCTTGATTTCTGCTTATTTTAGCCATATTAGTGCTCGAGGGTTCCTCGCTTTTTCGCAGAGGCTGCTGCAGCTCATTCATGTCCACTCCAGAGTCCAAGCTTGTGTCGTTGCTACTGCCCGGACGGTGTCTTCCTTGAAACTCGATCACAGAGTGACGTACCTGGGCTGCTGGTTTACCATCAAGAGACACAAACCAGGCCCGGGGTGGGTGAATGGACGGTTTGCCCTTGGAGAGCTCCAGCAAGGTTTGCTCTGATATCCCCTGGAGTTCCCCACGGAAAGGCCCCATTCTGGCGGCTTCGTTCAATGTTCCTGGGACAGACACTGATTCCAGGAGATGACTGTAGCGGCCCCATAGCCCTGGGTTTGCGGCTGCAGCTTGTGCTCCCTCCAGAGTCTGCTGCTCATCACTTTCCTGCGGTGGAACTTTAGGCAACGTCTGAGTGAAACTGTCTTTTAAGTCCCGCTCTGTCTGAGCACCATGCTCCATGCCATTCCTTGGGAAAGTGGCAGATCTGCTTCCAGAAGAGTCAGCTTGTCCCTGGGAACTGAACAACTCTGGGGCCGGTACAATCGCCACGGACTGGTTATAGATGTGGAACAGCTTGTCTTTGAAAACTAAATTCTCTGAACCATTCTGGCGTGAGCCATTCTGTTCGGATTTTTCCCGAAGCTTTGCAACCTCATCACTATTAACATAGAGATGAGACACTGGGGCTCTGAAGCTTTCTAATCCCACAACTCCAATGTTCTCATACAGATTGCCAGCTGGCCGCCCAATATTTTCCACATAAATATTGTAGTTGGCTTGATGTCGTGGAGAACCTGATGCTTCATGGCTGATGCCCCTTGCAGCCAGTGAATAAGAACGGTCCACATTATGAAAGTAAAGTTCTTGAACCTCATCAGAGCTGGTGGAAGTGGTCTGGTCTTTCTTTAGTACAGTGAGCCTGGTGGAATTCCATCGCTTTCTTCCAGCCTCATAGTTTAAATCTCTGTAAAACAAGATAGAAAGGGATTACTACATATTTTGATATTTGACCTTCACATGAAAATAAGGTTAACATGAAACAATCAAGTCATGCAATTCAATGTTGCTCAATTGTATTTATAAGAAAGTCATGCCATGATGCATTTACCTGCAGTGAAATACAATCACAGATAAAAATCCAATCGCTATCACAAGAGTTCCTCCCAAGATACCCACAAGAAGGTATGTGTGGTAGGATATGAAATCCATTGAGCTTGCAAGTCCCATATGACCTAGATTTACACAAACATAAATCTGTTTAAAGGGCTGCTCATGAACACAAGGAAGAAATGGTTTTTCAGTTTAAAGTAAGTAATGAATGCTTTTGGATTGATAAATAGTAATGATGTTTGAGATTTTAAAATACTAATTTTTAATTACATATCTTGCTAAAACGATTCCTACCTGACGATGGTGGTGGCGCAGCAATCCAGTTACCAAGTTGAGGTGCTACGTAATTCCAGACTAGGCCGTTTTTCTCCATCTGTACAGTGCCTATACCTTTATTTACCCAGGAACCTATGATAAAATATATCATCAAATAAGTGCTTTTGTTGGATGCAGTCCTAAATTCAAAGGTCTCCTAACCTTAAAACACATGCCATTGTGTAAAATAAAATTCCTACTTACAGTTTTTTGACAATGACTAGGACCCATTTCTCAATAGTTAGGTCATATAACTCTTTACACAGTTCTCCTAACCAACTTTCATCTTGGCAAAGCAGTTAATTTAACATTCAGTATGCACTAAAACTACCAAATCAAGTACCTATCTTAAATCAAGTAATTCTTCCATAACAATAGAAAAGGTTGTCACTAAACCAACACATTTCCATTTAATGTCACTCATAAAACAATGATCTAAAACACCAACAGGCAGCATTATATGTTTTCTTCTTTAAAATTTCTTTCTTTAGTAAAAAAGAATTACTACATTGTTCTCTTTTGTATAGATGGTCATACAAAAGACTAACACTAATTGTTTTGATAGTACTTTTAGTACAGTTTTGTAATATGTTAGGCTCTGAAAATAAGTTTAACAGTTTTAAAAAGAGTATGTAAACATGTAAATTGGCCTTTACTGTAGGTACACAGAGTTTTGGTAGTGGTTGTGTGAGTTGTATGAATTAATGTAACTTAGAATAAAGTCACTCAATTTATTTTATTCCAAAGCAATGGACAATGATCCACAGTTTGGCCAATATAGACTGTTGTTCACTGTGTAAATAGTTCTGAAAAAGTGACTTAAGCATTGGGAAATTGGTCCTAAAAACATTGTAAACAGATTTAAACAATCTGATATAATCTTATCTAAAGTGTCTAAAAGATGAAATGTCATTTCTGACATTAGCCCCCATTTGGGACCTGTAAGTATATTGCTTAAGGACCATAATGATGATAGTTCATAGAATCCACTTTAAGAAAACAGTGGAAGATCAGACAAGCTTCTTTTGAATTGGTAAGTGTGCAGTCTTTAAATGCTGAAATGTTTATCAGTCACCTATGGTCACGTCGAAGGTCCATGTAGGCAGTGAGTCAGACGGTCGTATGTGGGTGTGGAAGGGAAGTGGTACTTTGAGCTGAATGGGTCCTTTGACGTCAACCTCCTTTCCATTAGACACTAACTGGGCACTGATCATAGCCAATGGGTTTAACTTGACATTCCTATAACCTGTAATTCGGAATACAATGATAACTGATATTCATTTTATAATCTGCAGAAAATACATTGGAAAACTGTTTAATGGTGTCTAGAAGATAAACAAGAAGATAAACAGTGTCCCATCATGTTAGCTCTTGTGGGTAACCAAGCAGTGGTGCATTGCCAAATGAATAACACATAATAAAATTAATCAATGGAGTTTGTAGCTTTCATTAACTAAAACTGTGCTACAATATATACTCCACTCACTTACAGATAATTCACATTCAGTGGAACACGTAGGGTCAGCATTCACTCAAGATGTGAAAAGGAATGACAGGACAACTGTTTAGATTTGACTTGTACCACCATGTAGTCAGATGCAACAAATATTTAATCCTTTTTTTATTATTCATCTTACCTCCTTTACCGCTGAAGCTTTGAGTAAAGAAATTTGAGTCTTTTTCTGTAGGCAGGGCTGGTACTGTCAGATAGGCTGACAGCATGGAGATGGTAGCATTCTCAGACAGTTTGAGGAGACTTTTGGGAAACTGTACACTCGGTTGAAATGACAGATCTGTAATGTGAAAATAAATAAATAATGCAACAGCAGAAATTTTGTGTTTCAGTATCACATTCAGAGTAGGGCTCCATGCAGCAGATATATGTAGATACTTAAATGATAGACTATAAAATTTTTAAAACAGCTCTCAATTTCAAAATAGTGGTATATTAGGCAATAGAGTAAGGAATGTTGACATAACCGACATACCAGATGCTTTTCGAGTTATCAGCACAGTGTCATCAAAGAGCCAGATGTTCCCTTGTGTTTGAGGACGCAGAGACATCGTAATAACAGAAAAAACTAGGAAATAGTATAAAACAAACACTCAAAACTCATTTCAGCAGCCAAGTTTTTCACATAAAATGTATATTGTGCCCCTGGACCACAAAACCAGTGTCAATTTTTTTAAATTGAGATTCATACAGCACGCGAAAGCAAAATAAATAAGCTTTCCATTGATGTATGGTTTGTTAGGAAGGGACAATATTTGGCAGAGATACAACTATTTGAAAATCTGGAATCTGAGGGTGCAAAAAAAGATTATCTAAATACTGAGAATATCACCTTTGTTCAAATGCAGTTCTTAGCAATGCATATTACTGTACGTATCAAAAATTAAGTTTTTTATATTTACTGTATATTTACAAAATATCTTCATGGAACCTGATCTTTACTTAATATCTTAATGATTTTTGGCATAAAAGAAAAATGTATTATTTTGACCCATGGAATGTTTTTTTTTGTGTGTGTGTTTTTTGTGGTCCAGGGTCACATATTAGTTGTATTTCTCCATATCTTTGAAGGTCATTTCTCTATATTTATCAAAGCTCTAGTTGGGTGTTATACAACAAGCCAGGGCCAGGGTAAGGTCACATGGTTCACAGCTTTCTTGCTGCCTAATCATCTTTTTTTCACTATTTATTATTTAATCTCTCTAAAGTGTTTATTGAGCATATCTCACTAAAATATGTAGGAATTAACAGGAAACATTGGACTGAATAATAATAATAATAAAAAATATAATATAAACCTATAAAAAACGAAATCAAAAACCTGATGTCATCACATCATATAAAATACGCAATAACCAGTTAATTTAAATAACTCTTTGAGGATCTACACTTACTGGGCATCTTGGGGGTTTTCCAAGGCAGCTGTGTGAGCACATAGCCCTCCATGCTGGCCACCAGAGTGAGGGTCAGGCCAAGGCGGTATGGGACAGTGACCGTGACCTCTCCATTCTCCAACGTCTGGCTGGAGTGAATCTGGGATCCATTCGAGAACACTCCCACCAGAGCTCCTTTCAGGAACCTCTGGCTAGATGCATCTTTCACCCAAATCTTCAAGGTCAGGAGTGACTCTAGAGACAGAGAAAATGTCAGGTTTGTGTAGAAATTAATACAAATTTTGCATAAAAAATTTATATTGTGCATAAAACTGAGCATAGAAAGGTATTATGGTCGTTTAAATGCTATATTTAGCCTAAAACCCTTGTAATATGTGTCAAAGATAAGATAATTATATATATAAAAAAATAACTGAAATTGCTTAACGCATTAAAAACCAACACAGCCAACACTGAAAAAAATTGTTTGGTGACAGTAAAATCTTAGTCTTGAAATAGTAATGAGCACTGGAACCACGGCTCAGGCATAGCGACTTAAAAATAGATTAAAGTGCCAAATGTCGGATGAGCACATCAGTGAAAAGCTGAGACTTTAAAAAGCTTGAAAATCCTCTTTGAAATGTCTCTCAATACTGGAAAAAGAAGAGAATCCCTCATTCTTTGCATAGGCCATGTGCAGATCCTCAAAACACAAGATGACCAGGATGAAACAATGGGAGACACTTAAATAATAATGTGACATAGCTTCAAAAACAATGCTTTTTTCTTCTTCTTGATATTTGAAGATTATTAAAAGATTACTATTACATATTACTAGATTACTATGAATAATACAACCAGGAACTGGTACTGAACAAAATATATAACAGGAAATGTGCTACTGTAGTATATGGTAACAATAACGTTATAAAATTCGGTGTACTCTTTGTGCTCTACTAGACCCATCTGTTAATTGTTGTGGCTGGTGCTTTCAAGCTGTGGTCCAGGGATCCCCAGGGATCAGCAGAAAATTTGAGAAAAAAAAAAAGTAAATAAATAAAATCTAAATTATTAATATTTATTTAAAATCATTGCTCTATAATCTATTTTTATCAACATAAATGCCAACTATTTTTCTCAAATGATATTTTAGATTGCAAAATTTCAGATGACATTTTAGGAAATTGGGGGTTCAGTGGCATCAAAACGTTTGAAAACACGTGATATTAAAGACAGAGTGACATCAAACAGAGTGGTCTTGGATGATTTTGTCTCAAAGGTAATACCACCTCAAATGCACAGTGACTCTGTACAATCAAGATACACAGTGAAATGTTGCTCAACCATATCAGCTATTCACTTCTAAATAATGTGGGCATGGCTGTCCTAAATAAAGCCTGAAATGGGAGGCTTCACTGCGAAAGAGCTTCTCAGGCTCACAGATAATAGACATATATAAAGAACGCTACAGGCCAATATTATGAGACAGCAAGCACAGCGGTCAACAGCGAACCCATTTCCTTTGTTGCCATGTACCCCATCATGAAAACATCCCTCTTATTTGTAAGCACACCTCATGCAGAGCTCATGGCGGTGCTGATGCTGAGGATGTAAACGATGCTGAAGATAAACCCAGCGGATGCCGTGACCGTTACCTGATGAAGGCACCGTCGCATCCATCTGTCCCTTGAGCGTGGACGTCTGAGTGTCGCTGGCATTGTCCACCTCCGACAGCGAGGCAAGGCCGTGGGAGAGCACCCCACCCTCCGCTCTCCTCACGTACCCATCCTCGCAGAAAATCAGCAGCGCGGCGAGGAGCAGACACCCCGAAAGATCTGGCATGGCGTCTGGGACATAACTGCACTCAGTGACACGGAGAAGGAGAATGTTGTTGTTTTTCCGTCTGCATATGGATGTGTATGTCACGGTCCCATCATGCTTCTCGTGTGGACCGACGGATATCTGAGCTGCTGGAGTCAGACTGGTGCGCGTGTTGCGTCATAGCTCATGCGATGCCATCTGCTGCCTCAGTGTTTTTTTTCTCTCTCTTTGTTAAAGCAATGCGCTTTTCATGCCTAGGTAAACAATTTAATTTTTGTATGACGTATTTAAAAAAAAACTATTAAAACTACTTTTAGTTATAAAAATGGTAATAAATATTTGTAAGCAAACGTGTTAGAGCAATAAAGTTTAAAAATAATTTTTTTTATTAGGAACAATATTAAATATTTCTCTATACATAAACCACCAGTCAAAAGTTCGGACACTGCTTATTATACTACTTTTTACATTTTTCAACCTTAACACCATCAAAATGATGATGTAGAGCAAATTGAAGCTTTATGTAAGCGAGAGAGAGAAAAAAAAACACTTCGAAAACAAACTGCTGTACATTACGCAAAACCATTTTAATTGTCATGAAATAACTGAACAGAATCACAGTTCATTAAATGTTAAAAGGACAAGGCAGTTTTTTGTGGGGTATTGAAATACCTCCATTTTATTGTAATAATTCAAGCGAATTACATTATAACAATGTACAACATACAAACAGACTGTGGAAAAGGTCTTCTGTAAAGAGAAAGTCTTGAGAGAGAGAGAAAAAAAAAAAAAAAAAAAGGTGACCACATTTTCTCATTCAACCTCATTCTCCAAAAACAAAAAGTGTATTAATAACATAAAAACAAAAACCAGGAAATTAACGGTCTTATTTATTTTTTAAAATAAAGACATTGATAACAAACATAATCTTTTCAATCGGTTCTATAAATGAGTGGATGAACGTTCCTCGTGTAAAAGTATGAATCATCCAAGATCCTCTCTTTCCCCAAACCAGCTTCGAAGCATAGTTATTTAAAGCACTCATGGCAGTCATCTGTTCACCATACTTTTTTTTTTTACTGAATAAAGCTTTAGAATGCTCACCAACCTCTGAACCAAAAAAAAAAAAAAAAAAAAAAAAAAATTAATAATAATAATAATAACAACAACAGTATTCAAACAGCTCCCATACAGTTTGTAGACGATCTGCATATTATGAAAGCCTTGTGATAGGCTAAGAACAGTGACACAGGAGGACACAGGTCAAGAAGAGCAAGTGGGAGGATGCTGAGACAGACTAAGCCACCCCTCCATCCCTGCCAACACATTAAACCTCCTCCTCTTCTTCATCATCATCCTCCAAGTCACAGAAGTCGATGGACGGCCTGCTGTCCTCCACCTCATCTTCATCAGATTCTGCATATGAACCTTTGAGTCCAAACATAAGGAAAATGCAGAAACATTATAAAAAAAACCTGACTGGGAGGGGGGGGGGGGCAATAACAGATGCCACCTTCTGGTGGAGAAGTAAACATAAACAAGCATTTTTAACACCAACAGGGCACTGGTAATTCCTTCTATGCATTCATCAGCCAATTATGACTCACTATGTTGGTTAATAAAAAAACAGATGTAGTAAATGCCATGCAAACAGATTTCACTAATTATTATTTTTATGTACAAAGTACACATTTTTGCTTATTTAATACCAGCACTAGAACAAACATTGGGTTATCATCTATACTTACCTAAGCATTTAAAAGAAGCTGATATCAACAAATTTATAAAGATTAATATAAATGAACTGACAAGATTTATGGGTTTCATGATGCAGTACGAAAATAAATAGAAGTAATTCATAACATACTTTCAAGATTGTCCATGTGTTCATGTAGAGTTCTCGCCAAGTTGAAAAACTGAGCGAGAAAGGGGAGAATTTTTGGTTTTTTAAAATTACAACCATTAGCTTATAACATACACAATGCTGAGTGATGCACCACATGAGTCAAAGTACTGAACTAAAAGAAATAAATGATAAACAAAGCAATACAGGAAAGATGTGGAAGTCTTACCCCAGCATCATTTACAGCACCCAGGACATCAGAAAACCTCTGCTCACACAGATGCAGGAGCACCACCAGGTACAGCCCGCAGCTTATGAACTCGTACTCCGACTGAGGAATCAAAAACTATATTTAAAATATCATTCATGGAACAGATAGATGTGACATTACTTGAGAAGATAACCAGTCTTTGATGTTCCTTATTCAAGATGTTTCTGATCAATAGTTTGAGAAGATTTTTGGATAAATACTAGTTCTGGGGTTGTAGCATGATGCCGGATTAGCTGGCTAGCCAGGCAACTTTCAGATTAGTTGGGGCTTATCCTGGGTACCATGAAAGTGTCTTGGCTTTTAGCTGTGTTACTTGTGCTCCACGGCTAACTTTCTGGGTCAGAGATCTTAAACCAAAATTGGACCAATCAAATGGGAGCATAGTGACACTGACGCATCCAGCGTCACTCCAAATGAAAGGTTTCTATATAGTAAATTTTTTAAATATTTGACAATGACATTGTGTAGCTTTAATGAGAATTACTTTCCATTATTTTATAGAATTATTAATCTATTACGCACAATAAATTTTAGTTTAATTATTATTAGTTTAGTGGTTGCACTTTATTTTACAGTACGTGTACTAACATGTACTTATAGTGTACTTTGTGTATTTATCTAAGAAAGTTCTGGTAACACAAGGTAACTACATGGGGTAGGGTTAGGTTTAGGGGTAGGTTCACGGTTAGTACCTAGTTATTACATAGTTATTGTAATTACTATAATAAGTACATAGTATGCACATGAGGAACAGGAGTGTAAAATAAAGGGTAGCACTTTATTTTACAGTCCTGTTCCTCATGTACATACTATGTATGTAAATATATTTCTTTTTAAAAGTACAAAAAAATGTAGTTGGAGTGTTTTCAGCTTATTTTTTTCCATATAAAAATATGTCGTGCAGTTGCATCAAACACCGGTAAATTGTGATAAAAATGCAATTACAATTTCCAGGGAATGATCAATAATTAAGAAATGTCATAATCACGCAGCCCTAATTTGATTTATTTGTCCTCTTTCATGGACAAGTATTTTCTTCAGTGTAAATGCGTTTAAATTCTTCAACCTCTTAACCTTCAGGAAAAGTTTGAATCACATTCGCTCGCTCGCTCTCTCGCACGCGCGAGATGTAAAATCACAGTTTCTCTATGTTGTGAGGCTTGTGATTGGCTGTTCTTCAATGATGTCACACATTTGCATGCAAACGCTCCACAAACTCAGGATAAAAGCCAGAGTTAACAAAGTTGATCATCAGCATCATGGTACCAAAAAAGCTGGATTGGAGTGATTGTTAGTCAACTTTAAACGAATCCTGTAACATTGTTTCATTACCATCATGGTTCAGACGACTGATTTATTGTTTTTCTATGTAAAAATGCTAGACCAATGCAGAGCACAAGTTACGAGTCTAGAATGTTTTTTATTTTATTTTATTTTTTATTCCTCTACCTAGTCTCGTATTTTTTAAATGCAAAAACATACTCAAAAAGGTCAGTTTGCAGTATTAATGCATGGGATATTGATGCCTCTTTTCAGGCCAAAACAAATATTGACATGCTATCAATGTGACATTTTCACACTTTGAAAGACTCTGCTGTTACATAAAACCAGGACTTCCTGGCTCTCACAAAAAGTGTTTTGCTAAACAGTGAACAGCAAAGGAAGAATAAAGAACTTTTTTGGGGGGGTCCCTGTACTGTTGTATTTTGGTGTTATTTGATAAACACCATAGCGGATGCAAAAACCTGAAAATCTGTTTGAAAAGATATAAAAACTAATTTTTCTTTCTGACAAGCGAGTGTCAGAAGTTGCACAGTGATGCTTTGTGTACCAATGTAATTATGCTTTTCCTAAAGTGACACCGGCTGTTTTTTCACACACTGGTCTGAACGAGCACAAAAAAGGGGGGGGGGATCAGACCAAATTCATGTTGGTGTGAACAGGCCTTAATTCCACATAACTCATCACTTTAGAGAATCTTTAAAAACCACAACTGGTCAAAAACATAATTGGGAAAAAATTAAACATGGTAATAATAATAATAATAAATTCATTAAATAAAATTCCTAACCAATCCCAACCAATTTTGGGTTTCACAGAAGGGAGTCATACAGGTTTGGAGCATCATGAGTGTTAATAATTTGCAAAATGAAAGCTAGTCTGGTATGATCAGCCAGACAACACAATTTACAAATGCAATGGCAATAATGTGTTTGGCCTTAAAAATAATAGGTAATCTAAACAATGTGCTTTATTGTGCAATATGTATATAAACGTACCCTTTCGTGAGATCTGTAGAGCTCATTGATATCAAAGTTCTCAATGTTCAGGTGCAGTTTTTCCTTACAAAGTTCACAGGTAGTGATTGCCTCCAAGTTAGAACCTGTGTATCAAAGCAGAAATATGGACTCAATGAATGAAAAAAAATACCTGAATTCACCTTTTATTAGCAAATTTCGCCCTCAATGAATTTTTGAACCACAATTTATCTGTACTTTGGCAATGCTATGTTGCTCTTGGGAAAAACGAAACACGACATTTTCCAAATTGTAAGATGGCACTGCCACAGCATTCTTCTGTAATGGCTATAAGTCTCCACAATGAAATTTTTTTTAAATACAGACAGTTAAATGAGATTCACATGGTTATGCATCAGTAGTCCTGAACTGCAGGAAATGAATCCCAAATCCTCTTTGTCAGACTGAAATTGTTCCTTTCTCTGTGCACATCAAACAAATGAATATACACAAAAAAAAACACTCAATTTACTTCTGCTCTCAGGAAAAGACATCCATACCAGAGCTGATTTTGGAGCGGAGCCATTTCTTAATGCAGTCCTGGTGCACAAACTGCAGGCTGCCAGTGCACTTGCAGGGCTCGATCAGAGGGTTGGAACTCGACTGCTCCCCCATCTGACAGATTCGGCACAGATCACCCTCCTCCTCATCAGAGTCCTCCAACAGCAGGCTAATAGTAGGAAGGGGGTGTGAATAAAAGCAGCAGATTAAATTGGGAGCATCCTACTACACCAAGGGTGCCCAAACATTCATAGTTTAGACCCATTTCTATTTGACCACAATTGAACCAGCTAATCAAGATCTTCTGGATTTCTAGAAACATTCAAACAGATCTGTAGCTTCAGACTGAATCTTAACTTTGAAGGAAAGGGGCCCTTTGTTAACAGGAATGGACACAGCCTATAAATAAGTACACAGTGAGAAAACTGTGCAAGTCGTAATTGATCAGTTTCTAAAGTGCATCCAAGGCTACGTACACACTGCAGGGCTTAATGCTCAATTCCGATTTTTTTTTTTAATTTGATTTTTTTTTGCAAGGCCGTTCACATTTCCAATTAAATGCAACCTTTTGTGATCTCCTGTGAGAACGTGAAATGACCCAGAAGTGACCCGCATGCGCAGAGGAGTACTCAATGGTCGACGATGTCACTCGTTTGCGGAAGTAGCTAACGTTAAACATGGATGTCAACAACAGTGCGATACGTTGACGGCCACTTAGTTTGTTCCACTCTTTAACCTCCTTGTATTCGGCTCGGAGGCTTTTTATTTTTCGCTGGCATTGGAGCCAGGATCGTCTGTAACCACGCTCGGCCATTTCGCTGGAAATGTTTTCGTACACCGCCCGGTTCCGATAAGAGCCCTCGAGTTAGGCCTGAATAGAGCAGTCACCCCAAATATTAATTAAATCTGTGACCTCTCTTCCCTTCCATTGACTGGTTTCAGCAGCATCGTCCGCCATGGTTGTTGTTTATCTTCTCGTTCCCGCCAACTTCAATGCAGAATTATGTTTGTAGCGTATCAATGACATACGTGGCCTGGCTGTTCAGACGGCGGTCGCATTTCAAAAGATTGGATACGTATCGGATTCAGGACCACATACCCAAGTGGCCTGGGTCACATTTGAAAGATCGGATCCGTGTCATTCAGACTGTCAGGTCGCATAGGGCAAAAAAAAAAAAAAAACAAATTCTGAATTGGGTCATTTCAGCCTGCAGTGTGAACGTAGCCCAAGTGTGTACTTCAGCGCTTGGTTTAAAAGTGACCCCTTATATGGAATCTGTGCTTAATACGTAGCTACATTCATAACAATGGACTTTTTTTGATAATGAAACCATACCTTTACTGTTTTTTTTTTTCTACCCCCCATCACAACAATTAGAGATCATTAAAATTGCCCTCTGACCTCTCCTGAATCTTTCGCAGTCTCTCTGGGTCTCTGGAGGGGGCGGGCTGCTCATCAGTTTGACTCCTCCCTTCTGCTCCCACTCCCACCCCAATTATCATATTCTCAGGCATACGGAAGAGTGGGCTGGTCATCAGTCTGCCCATGCTATGGTTTCGTCCTGCCAGACGGACTCCGTCCTGCAGTAGTGATGCAGAGAGACCTGAGGCTCCAGAAGAGGATGCTGATGTGGCACCCTCAGAGGACTCCTCTTCATCATCATCATCACAATTTGTGGCCCGGTCGGGTGTTTTACGGCCATCTCGGTCACCAAGAGGGAATTGGGTTGAACGATGAGGGTCCATGCGGGCGCTTTCATCACGCCCTTCCCTCCTGCGTCGAGAAAACAGTGGGGTACAGCGGTTCCAGTTCAGCCAGGACAGGCCTGTCGGAGATCTGATCGATTCCTGTGCGGGCTCTACTACAGAGCTCTCCTGTACTGGAGCGAGAGCTGGTCCGCGTCTGCGCAAGCTCCTCAACTCTGCTTCCAAATTTTCTCTATTGACAGGAGGAGAAGCTTCAGAGGTTGGGGCTTCATCTGGGCTTGAGTCATATGACCTTGAATCAGAGGCAGAGCTGGTGGTAGAGTTTGATTCCTGACTGGAGCGTCGGGAGAAAAGCCGAGATAGCAGACGCCTGGTTGTTCGCCTGCCATCTGAATCACCGCCATTCTGAGCGGGAAGTGGAGTGGGGGCGGGGCTAGAGGAAGGAGGGCTGGAGCTACAGTCAGTGAGGGGCGTGTAAGGGGTGGAGCTCCAGGATGAGCGCTGGGATGGTTCCGAGACAGAGGCTGTGGTTCTGGTGGAGCTAGAGCTGGAGCGTGGCATATCACGAGAGAATGGACCAGACTGGTAATCTGAGGTCATCCTGTAGGAGCTGCGCTCCAGAGGAGAAGGGAGATACTCGGCTGAGATACGTCGACTAGATGAACCATTCTCTCTGTGGGATAAATACTGGCTCTCTTTGGGTCGAGCACCTTGTGCATAGGTGGAGGTAACACGATCAGAGCGGTCTGAAGCACAAAAATGAAAGATAGAGTTACCATTATGGGCTACAATGCAATACATTAGACCAGCGATTTCCAACAGGGTTTCTGTTTGATTAAGGAGACATGCAACTCTCCTCCAGGTACACGGTTGAAAACCACTGCAATAGGCTATTGTCCACATTAATTTGGAAATCTAAAAACTGAATTTTCGCCCTCAGTTCCCATTAGTAGTTTTATACATTTTCCCAAAAGTTGATCGTCCACAAGGATACGTCTGAAAAGGAGTACAATGCTTCACATGACCAAAAACAAGCCATCGTTTTCAAATAGCTCTATTTTCACAGTCCACCCACCAACGCAGAAACACTTCTCAAAATTATTGACTTGGGATAGAGTCTTCAAAAGTGTGGGTGAATTGACAAAATTATGCATTTTCAAATGTATCACTATAATTAATGTGGGCTTAGTCTAAGGAGGGCATATAAATGTTAGAAGAAATGCCATGACATCAGCAATATAAAAAAAAAATCTGACAATTTACAGTAAAGAGTTTCCACCCCAAGTGTTCATAAAAATTAAACCACAACGGCCATATGACCACAGCAACATTTAAGATGCTATTTAAGAAACTATTGGCCCAATCCAAAAAATAATAATTGTGTTCTTACTGAATTATTACATTATGAACAAAATAAAAAAAACTAAAGTTTTCATTCAGCACTTCTTTAAACAATATCCCAACAGTTTAATAAAAATACTTTGAAAAAGTGAATTTAAGTCATCATGGCTAGAACCAATCAGAGAAAGAAGGCTGGTACAGAGAACAGACCACAAGAGCAGGACTAGACTGTTAGTAGATGACTGTGTCTATGTAAATGTGAGTAGATGTTTGCACATACACAGTGAAGATGTCAACCCGCTAGGCCGGTAACTAGACTCCCCCAGTGAGGTCAGTCCTGAATCCCCCCTCTTCTCCAAATCTCTGCGAGCCCAAAGACCCTCTGATGGAGTGGACAAAGATGAGGAGGGGGATGATGAAGAGGATCTAGACAAAGGACTGATGGAGGATTTCCATGAAGAATCTACATACAAGATCAATGCGTTAATCCACCATAAATCCATACTCTGAATAGACACACAATATTTCCTATAGTTACAGTATTTTTGTAACTAATGCGACATACTTCCTAAAGTGGAATAAGAACTGGCAAGTTTAGGTGCCGATGGGGTTCTGGGATATCCTGCTCTATTCGTGTAGGAAAGTTTTGCTCTTTTAGACTCGCTGTCTTGGGATGTGCCAAGAAGTCCACAGTAGGTTCCCGGTCTTCTCTCAGAGTCGGTCTAAAATGCAAATACACAAACAAACGCAATCAGATGTCCCATCTGGGATGTTTGCTTAACAGATTCTCGGATCCTTCATATCTTATTATAAAACCACTTTATAGAACTTGTTTATACAAGATTTATAACCAAACTATTTACAAGTCTGCTTCGGTCCCCACTGGTGGATCCTGTCCATGTTCGATCACATGAAGATGACGATGATGATGAAGACAGAGAGACAGGAGTAGAGAGCTTCCAGTTGGAGTGACGGCTTTCAGTTGAATTGTAACCTCTTGGAGAGCTCAGCAGACGAGAGCTCTTCAACACACAGGAAACATTGGAAATGAACATACAGCATATGAACGTTAAAACAGAAACATGTGACAGGAAGAGATTCAATAATTATTGAGTCATTCAACTACATCAATAATGAGATGCATGGGCCAGTATACAGACTTCAACAGCCAACCACAAAGCTTCTGCAAGTAGTTTCCTTCCTAAAGCATATAGGTGGTTTGCGGTGTTATGTCGAGAAATCCCCGGTGGCAAATTATATATATGGATGTGCTGATGGTGGCTAACGTTGTTTAATGTCTACTTCAACATTGACTAATGTAGTCAAGTTCTTAGATGTGATGTTTAAAACAAACTCTGGGAGTCAGAAACGACTCTGGAAGTTTCAGTAACTTTATCTAGCGAGACAGTCCTTGACAGGTTGATGAGATACACCAGGGCCAGGAATCTAGTGTGCACTATAAAAAGCCCAGTGAACCAAGGCAGTGTAACACGAAGACCTTTCCAGAGCCCCAGCAGTGCTGCGGAATATGAGATGCTAATAGAGATAAACACACGGAGCTCCACAGTGCCGCTCTCATGCTTCGAGAATTTTCATGAAGTTTTACTGACTGAAGGGGTGGAGAAAACAAGTCAACTTATACAGTGACGAGAGGAAGAGAAAGATAGAGGAAAGAAAAGAAAAAGTCCCTTAGGTAAATACTTTGGTAGGCATGTCCTGATACAACTTTTTCCACTTCCAATGCCGCAGCTTTGGCTATTTGCAGATAACGATATCAATCCGATATTTTTATTTTATTCTTGAACTAATACTATTAATAAATGGAAGCACTTTGCTCAATTAGTCACCTATAAACAAAAAAGTCATTATTTTATCTTTGTTATTAACAAAAAAATAAAAGATACATTACAAATACACATAATACACTAATAAAAATAAACTGTGTTTTGCAGGTGCAATAGTATTTAGCAGTAGCATTGAAAAAAAAAATTTAATGAACAAGTAAAAATACAACTTATTTACAAATTACAATTGTACCTAGATAGTTGCCTATGGCTATGATTTTACTAATACGGTTTTCGGTTTGATTTTACAGTCTCAAGCATTCAGAAATGACACGCAAGAAAATTTGACTTCAATAAAACCAAGGATTCGTTTTTGTAAGGGTAATGATTGTCCACATTTTTGTTGAAGAATTTATAGAGGCTGGCATTTCTATCGCAAAAAGGTGGCCAAAAATGAAAGATTAATTGGATATTTGAATTGAATTAATTAAACGGAACATTGAAAATCTAAGAGGATATTAAGGCAGATGCGACATTAAATCAAGTTATTAACTTAAATGTTATCAAAATCAAAAAAAGATTAACAGGATTATAAAACTACCTAAAAGTGATGCACAGGCCTCATCTTTGGCTTTTTCTTTTCCTTATCTCGGCGCCGGACTACTCATGTCTTTTCCCAGGCAAAGTTGTCCATCAGTTATGATCTTTTGCAGACAGCCACAAACATGAGATGAGAGCAAGGGTTTGCGTATATGCTAATATACGTATAAAACGTAAGTGTTTTGCTGAACTGGATGTCACAGCTAGGGAAATGCTAATACTCAAACATTTAGGCGATGGTAAAGAGGTTAAGATAGATTTTCCCTTGGTTTGTGTTGGATAGGTATCGGATCATATTTTTTTTCTCCCCTCCGATCTAGCATCTAGGCCAGTATCTACATGATACCGATGTTGTGGATCGGAGACACTTTGGTATATATCAGACAGACCCCGCAAAAAAGCTAAAACTATTCACCATTATATTTGTTAATAACAACAAGAAAAATATATTAACATTTATTATTGATAACCCTTAGAGACCCAGCATAACAGAACTGTTATGACTGCATAAATCAATTTAATAGCTAATTTTCACTAAATATGTGAAAAACTACATGCAACAGTAGCTAACAGTCTGAAATTACACTTCGTTATTTAACATTTCTATACAACTAAAAACACAAAATGCATAGCAAAAGCTGTTGCTGTAGATTAAAGGTTTAGCATTTCATGAATTATAAAATCACAATTGATCACAACTTTATACTGATTTTCATGTTGAAATTATAATGCATAAGTGACAGTAAAATATATAAGAGCAGTATATTTTGAGATATGATATTTGGCTAGTTTTTTGATTGACCATCATGCTTTTTTCCCCCACTCAAACCTGGAAACCCTGATGTTGGGCAAAAAAAAAACAACAACAACAACAACGCATTACATTTTTAATATGTTTAATATAAAAATTACAGTATTCATTATTTCATGACTGCATCCTCACTGGTAGAATATACATGTATGCATGGGTGTGTATACATGCATTGAATTGTTGTGAACACAACTTTTCCATGTTGTGTATACAGATTTTGTGCAAACAGAGTTTAAAGATGGGGCAGGGGGTGCTAACATGAATATCAATGCTTAGGTCTCTGAGGCATAATCAATTTGTGGAACACATCATCGTCCCATAGACTTCCATTCAATCTAAAGGAAAAGCTATTTTCTGTGGTAATCAACATCATATCACAGATAGAACTATACAACCGGTACTGAACCTGAAACACTACTTTAACAGTGCTAGGTTATGTAGGGGAAATATATGGATTTCTGGGTGACTGGTTTAGCAGAAGGGACTGATGATTCAGAAGAGATGGCAGTGGTCTACTGAGCTGCACTACTCGTGGATGTGAACGCAGACAATACAGAAATGAATGTGTCAATGTATTACCTGATAGTCAGAGTCTAATTTGACAGAAGCTTCTCTGCTAAAGCGATCTCTTCCCAATACGCTCCCTCTGCCATAGAGTCTGCTCGCACTGAGCGCTGAAGATGAGGAGGAGAGTGAGGACGGCGATGACAGCGAGGAAGAGCTGGAGACAGCAAACGGAAACCGACGAGATTTCGAATCCATCTCTAAACTGCACCCTGAGAGACAGAGAGAGACACCATTACAGCCGCACACCCATGACAGCAGTCCCCGCTAAATCCCATTTAAAAACAGGTTTGGTAATGACATGTTTCAGGCGTGTCCTTATGTCATGTTCTTCTATAAACTGTCAAGCATTACAAGTTGCCTCCAGCAGTGTGATGGGTTTTAGAGGAATAGTTCACCAAAAAAGGAAACATTTGGTCATGTACTCACATTCGCATTGTTCCAAACCAGTCTGACTTACTTTCTTACTGCTTCAGACTCCATTCATCATAATTACACATTAAAGAACTATTAGCACATTATTAAAGGTTTAGTTCACGCAAAAATGAACATCCTGTCGTCATTTACTAACTATCATGTTGCTCCCAAAGCCAGTAAGCCTTTAGTTCACCTTGGAAATATTTTAATTTTTTTTTTTTTTTTTTACATTCTCCCAGCCTCTTAAAGTTCATGCTACCAATATTTGTATGCTTCAAAAAGTATAAAAATATATCATAAAAATAAACCATACAAGCACTGCGATTTAATCTCTTTATTATTTGAGGAACAGATTTTAAGTTAGGCTTTTATTTACGTCTAGACATTGATCAACACACACACACACACACACACACACACACACACACACACACACACACACAGAGAGAGAGCACAAAGTAATGTAAACAAAAGTTCAAACATGCCTGACATTACCAATTATCTGTAACCCTGAGGAAAAAGGCTTTGGAGCGGTTGCGTTCTTAAACACACAGACAGTATGGACCACCTTATCCCCCCCCCCATTCTTAAACGTACACATCTTTCTGCTGCACCCTTCATCAAGTCCTCTATAAATACCCACCCCTCTACAGTAAAGTATCAAAATAGCACCTTCCTGCAATGAAAGCTCTCTGCTCCATGTCAGGCTTTTTCCAAATCACATTTGCCAAGTGCGAACACTGCTAAACTTAACCTGAAGGCACGAAAGCAGTGCTTCTGTCAGGTGTCAGGCAGAAAAAGAGCAACTGAGAGAGGGGCGACTGCAAGCTTAAGCCTGTACTTGAAATGCATACTCATTTAGAATATATAGTAGGCCTCAAAGCTTTTAGACAGCTAAAGCGACTATTTTGATGCATCATTTCATATGACGCAGCTTGGAACCGCTCTTGCATCATTTAAAACTATCTTCTGAATGTCTGTGCTACTCTCTTCCATGCACTAATACTGACAACAACAACAAAAAGAGCACAGTCTAACAACTTCTGCACTATTTTTCAAGTATTCAAAGGCTATATGATTTGCAGATTTAACCAAATTTGGAGTTGCCACTATTCACTAAGGCTATGACAGTCTGGTGAACTTCTCCATTTCTGTTTGACGGAAACAAGAAACTCATATGGGGTTTCGAAAGACATGACAGTGAGGAAATAAATGACTGTTCCGCATTCATTTCTTTTCAAAGTATTCATAGATCAACACTGGTAAAGGTACTAAAGGTGAATGACAAGCAGAATGCGAAATACATTAACTTCAGGGCGTGCATGCAAGGAGAGGCAGAACAAAACAAAAAACAAAAAAAAAAACATGTGAAACCTTGTGGCTTTGTTTGCTGATTATGCAACCAGTGCAGGAACATCTTGTTAAACCCAAGGACTGTACACTCAAAAAACACAAATCAGTACATTAATAAAATTAAGAGCCATTTTAAACGAATGCTTTCTTGCAGTTTCCTCATTTTGAGGTTTCTAAAAGTGTTGAGCACACTTCAGCACATATGTGCTCTTCCTTGACTTCCTGTGCATCAGTTTGAACAAAGAATTTTAAATGTCAACGGGTGCAAGTCTGACTATTTTTATTCAGATATTTAGGAACAAATTTTTAAATACCAACAACGACCTATTTAAATATCTCTCCGGTTTCCAGACCACAATGTTTAAGTCCTGTTTGGTGCACTTGCATGAACTTGACAGGACAAACAGCATAATTCTGATTGTAAACCACAGCTGGTGCATATCAAAAAGGTGAGCTGCCAGTGATTTGCATTAGCTCAGCAAAGCTCTCGGGTTCCCAGCACATTAGAAAAAACAAATGACTCGCAGAAGAGGTTAACACGGAATATTTATACCGCACAAACGCTTTTGCTCAAATAAATCAAACAGATTTAAGTCAGTGCATTCAATTAATAAAAGGACATGATCATGACATGCGCCACTGACCCGTTAAACTAGACGCTCTGGGTTGCATGTGATCCCAGGAGTCAGTCGCATTAATAAACCAGCACTCTGCCAGATGTCTAACGTTAGGCCTTGTTTTTGTTAGCAAGGACACTTCGTAACTACAACAAGAATACAACTCGCTGGGTAATCGACTGCAATTAAACCGCAAGCGTTTATATTTAAATTACACTTAGCAATCAATACCTGTTAAAACGAAGGAATTTCAATGTATTAAAACGGTCCGATTGGCATTACTTCCGTGTGAACTCACCTCTGATTTTCCGTCTCTCTGCTTTTAATATTAATGGCGTCCGTGTGTTGATATAGGGAGGGTCACGTGGTTTAAAGTGTAAGCGGAGACCCGCAGGAAACGCCTACTCTGTTCACGGCGGCTGAGTGTCAGCTGCCCCGGCCAGTGAACGACAGAGTAGCGAAATACGGCCCGCCCTCTTTTCTCTTGACATACTGCATGTAAATGATACATGTGTTAGGTTGTAAAATCCAAAATAAAATTAGAGTGCCTCTCTACCCCATCCATTGGTATATACAGAAATCTGATCTTTGATCTTGAGGAAGATCAAAAAAATATAGCCTATAATTAAATTAGGTCTTTTCTTTTTATAATTTGAAAAGAAAATTGCACTATTAATAAAACGAATTAAATATATCTTCCTGAGAAACAGAAAGAAAGTTTTGTAAAATGTATTATTATTATTAATAGTATTATTATTTATTATGAATTGGTTGGGGCATAAGAAAGAATTGCAAAAAAAGATACTTTATTCATATTTTATTCTATGTCCTTTGTAGAGGACGCAAGGATTTCAAAAAATAAATAGTCATGAAAAGACATGTATAGGCAAAAACAATGTTTTATTTTTTCATTCACCAGTAAGTTTTTATGTTTCAGACTATTTTTAGCCAAATTTCTTTCCCTAATGACTTGTTGTGCTTCCCCAAAATGCCTTATTAACATAATGTTGTTCCTGATGTCCAAAAGTCTATACCTGAGTCCCAGAAAGATTTTTAATAATTTTTATTAATAATTTTTATTCTAATAAATTTTTTAATTGCACGTCTATAAAGTATAGTTTAAATTTACTAATACACAACTGAAAATACTTAGTGAGTGAAACGAGGCAGAACATTGACAGTATAAGAGACTTGTTAATTAGAAATTACAACACCAAGACTTTTAATATTTTTATGCTTTATTATTTAAACTGTTTATACACTTTATTCAGAATTTTGTCTACAAGTGTACTTGTGTGTTTACACTTGGGGTTTTGACTTTTTTCTTTTTCTGTTAGTTGTCCGTCATAGTGTTATATAATGTTGGTCACTGAATAATTAAAGTTATGTTGTAAAACTTAAAAATGCAGGTGGCATACAAAGGCAGTAGTGTGAAATAAATTCTGGTAAATAATAGTAATTTTTCTAGTGTCGTTCAGTGTAAATACGAATAAATTAAACCGAACAATTAAACTGAACACAATGGCATTTGTTAAAGAGTTTGTCTAATTGTCCAGTAGAGGGAGGCATAATGCATCTGATACAGTAATAACTGCACCGTTTCACTTGTGTTTGCTCACAGCCACATGGCATTTATTCTGTCACAGTGGTAATTAAAATATTGCACGTGTGATAATAAGACATTAATGAGAACAATGCAAACTAAAATGTTGCTTTACAAGCTATAATGTCTTAAAATACACTAACTATATTCATATTGCTATTTGATTAACTGAGGCAAACAATTTGTCATTATGCACACAAGCTTCGAAGGGGGAAAAATCAATTTCTGAGTCTAGGAGGACTGATAGCTGATACAAAATGCGTTTTCAATTGCATCCATTTTTTTGACTGAACAGTTAAATTAATTAAACAGCATGCCTTTTGACTTAATTTCTCGAGAATATTAAATGAATTCTTTATAATTGGGTCATTGATCATAGCCAAAGATAAGCTACTTAAGAAGTACTTTATTTAATAACTGGTTTACTTTACAGAAGTCCACCGCTGTGTACTCAGATCCATTTTTAAAGAGTAGGATGAGAGGAAACATCTTTAAAATTTAAAATAGTAAAGATTCCTGCCTCATGCCCTGATGTGCACATATGGAAGAACATTTGATTAGGAGACAGATTTTAACTCTGTGTGATAGAGGAAGAGCTCTCTTTCACTCTTAATCCTTACATGGTGACAAAGGCCCTATAATGAAGAGGTCACCATCAGAACAAAGCCGGAGCACAAGCACCACCCCCACCAGTGTTTGCCTTGTCCGTCTGCTGTCATGTTCGGCCTCCCACCAGTGGATGACTGGATTAAGGAAGACTTCTAAGGTTTATGTTTGCGAAAGAGGAAGGAAGCACTGAACATGGGTGCCCGGCGTCAAATATCTTGTATCTTTTTTGAGAGCAAGGACATGAGCTTCCACTCTCTGCTTGATTTTTTTGGGACTTTAAGTTGTAAAAGTTGAAAGGGGCTGATACAGGCCACGTCATGCTTCTGTATTAGGAAACACAGACTGCATTCACCAAATAAAATGGTCACAGCTGAGTTTCTTTCTTTTTACAGATAAGAAAAAAAACAACAGGGTAGAAGTCAGCAGCTTCAGACATGGCTGAAAGAATGTCTGGCCTCTTTCTCCTCAGATGTGTAATCACAAAGGAATGCCTGCAGATCGCTTGGCTTTTTCACCGGCCTCCGATCACTAGTTCTCTAGTCGCTTTCCCACGCCTTCCCCTGGTCTCCATCAGCCTCTTGCTTTTTTTTCCCCTGGCCGAGGTTCACAACACATGAACGCACCTCAGAGGGCCATGCTTTCACAAAGGACACAATGCCACTTCAGTCAGCAAAGCTGCGCACAGACCCTGAAATAGAAATTGTTGTGAGAATATGTTTGTCTGCCCTCCCATTCATGTGATTGTCGTTACTCACACGCACTTCCCCAACATCTGACAAGAGAGTCGCTCTCTTCTGAGCATCTGTTCGGTGAGTTTTCCATCTGAAATCAGCACGAGGTTTCAGCTACTTTTGTTTGCTCTATGTGATTGCAATTGGGATAATCAAGAAGTGTCGCAATCCGAAACGAGCAAAAACACATGGTGTAGTGTACTTTCATTTTTTGAAGATCACGGACACTAAACCCGTACAAGTGCATAATGTGGTGCATTCTTGCTAATTCTCTCTTGATTAGTGTTAGATTGCTGTGTTAACATTCCTCCTTTTCCTTTTTTTCTCTCTCTCTCTCAAGTGCCTGGGAAAGTATAGAGAGCTGACAGGAAAAACTACCTGTTAGTTGTTTACTATTTTCCAGTCCTCCAGGTGTATAGTGACTGCTGTGATTATCCGTGCTCCACCCAAAACCACCCTGCTGAGTGGAGATGGATGGCTCATGGGGGATAAAAACACACTCGAACACACACTCTCACGTGTTGCTGGGGTGTTGAGACACGGCTATTATCACGGTGTTGCTGATGGCCTAGTTTTGATCATACAAAAAGGAGGTTCCTCCAAATGTCTGACCCAGCTCGCCGCCTAGAGCACAGACAGCAGTGAGGCGAAATGACTAATTAAAGCAGACGTTGTTTTTGCATAAATCAAGGTCTGATACGGACTGACAGTTGGCGTGACAATTTAAATAGATTTCCTGAGAAGGGAAAGGGAGAACAAATGCAAGTGTTCAGTTGGCATTATGCAATTTGGCGTTAGCCAGACAGGAAAGGGGAGGTCCGCAGGAAGGTGTTATGAAATGAGATCATTAAAAAGAAGTTGAAGGTGAATAAGACCAAGGAATGCTTATAGCTTTGTCTCTTCATTTCAGACTTTCAGATGTCTGTCTTTGAAGGCGCACAACAAAAGCCAAGCTATCATTTCTCAGGTGGAACTTCGCGAAGGCAGGGCTCTACCTAATCTATCGTTGTACTGCTGAATTTATTCAATAACATCCCTGTTTTCTATGCCCTTGGCACCAATGCTCGTGGCCATAAATAGCTTCCATATGACATTTGTAACAGCGCATATATATGCACGATAAAGCACCGTGCTAGCATCGTTCCAGTTCAGCAAAATGTAATTGAGAACAACACATCAAGGCCAGGGAGAATCATTTATGCACACTCCTTTAATTTCAGAATAATTCTTACAACTGTTGTTTAAGGCGTCATTTTTTAAAGGGAATTTATGTTAAATATTTCCATTAGCGCCTTGCACTGTAGGCAGTATGATAATTTAAATAGTCACCCAAAAGGGTTATTAAATAATATTATCTTTACAAATGGAAGCAGGCACAGCCGCTGAAAGCTAATCTAGGGAAATTGATCAGCTGCACGGGCTTGTCCTCTGTTTTTCCTTCCTTCCATCCATGAAAATGTACCTCTGTCTTTTTTTTCTCTCTCTCCACAGGATAGATGTTGCAGGGTTGCTTGACAGATCCTATTTTACTGGTCTTGGTGAACGCTCAATCTATTTTCCTCCCCCCCCTTTATTAATCCTCCTAATGTTTTCTCTCCTCCTCCGGCGGCTGATGCACTCTTTGATATATCATTGCTGAAGGGAGCGAGGGAAAATGTCAATTACGACTGTTAAATGTGAACATTTAACTACTGTACGGATGTTAGATCTGCTAGATGTTACTGCTGTAGTTTTATAAGAGTATGTTGAAGAGAACGAAAAGCGGATAATTTTCTCGGTTTATTGGTCAGTTTAAGATGAACCCTGCTACCACTTAAGGGAGCTGTTTTTTTCCCCTACAAACCATGCTTTAATAATAAAATGATGTATTTTGTCTCCTTAATGGAGGAATTAAAAGCTTCATTGTGCTGTTCTCCTGTGAGATCTGCAGCCTGACTCAGACCCGTTAGGAATGATTGCATCTCTATGAAAAGATACTCCATTTTAAAGCCATGACTGGATTCGTTTTTTCTCCCACATTAATGACCCCTTCCTGGAAATGAGTGTGGGGGTGGGGGGGGGGGGTGTTGAGTAAGTGAGCGAGCGAGAAAGAGAACAAGGGCTGATGTCAGTGGTCTGTCACCCCTCATGTGGTTATCCCCTGTGGGTCTGCCACTCCATCACTTCCTGTTTACCTCATCGCCGCCATATTAACTAGACTTTCCTCACATAGGGATGATGCACCTACAGTAAACAGTGGAAAAAAAATCAGGTTAGCATCTGTTCGCATGCCTTTGCAGAAACATTACATCCAGAGGTCAAAGGTCAGCTTATGTGCAGCCAGTATGATCACTATACACACTAATAATCATGACTAGGGTGCAAAATGTATTTATTTCCAATGGAGAAAATATATTTGGCTGACATTGAAACCTTATCTTGCATTATTTTTTGTTTTTAATTATATATATATATCTATATATATATTTTTTTTTGTGTGTGTGTGTGTGTGTGTGTGTGTGTTTTCTTTCCTTATACAACGCAGGTTATTGTGTTGCAGCTGTCAAACTGCACCTGTCACAAAAGTGATTTTCTTGACATATTTGTTGGTTTGGGTGATTAATGCAGGGAATATTCCACATGGAATAGAGAGAGGGGAAAAAACTCATTCTGTCCTAAATAAATATTTCACCAATGTAAAGATTTCATTTGAATCACAAACTTACATCAGCAAGGTCAGATTAACATTAAATTAATTAAAATGTAAAAAAAAATGGTGCAGTTTCTGATCAACTTACCAGCTAACTGCAAAGTAATTTCTTTCATTTAGTTTGATTTGTTTTTACATCCCGATAATGATGTAATAATTTGTAACCTGCACTTTAATATATGTTCGTTTTAAAAGCCAAAATGAGAGTTTTTGTATTCTAAATATAACTAAACACTTTCCCAGTCTTAAAACTGCTCTAAATATATGCTTAATCATTGAGTAGGTAGAGGAGACAGCCTCTGCTCCAGTCAGATATAAAAATGGTTTAATTGCCGACTCAAATACAGGTGTGTGTATATATCACCCCAGACAGTCTGTATTTTAACTCAACTATGAACCATAATCAAGCAGCATGCTCTCTCATTGGAGTCAGATATATTAAGAATTTATGGCTGTATAAATTATGTAAACATTTAAAGGTCATCTTTTATTTATGGATACAAACAGCATTGGAACAAACAGCTTAAATACATAACAGAAACATTTCTGTTCACATTAGTGTTCGAGGCGATTTTACTCTAATTATCAGTTTCTGACGTGAGCATCAGTTGTTACAAAGTCAGTCGCGAGAAAACCGCTCTTTACTCTTTTAAAACAGGCTAATAAGGCAAACTGAGGAAACTATTGTCTCTTTTGCACTGATTAGCTCTTTGGCTAGTGATTTTATGCAAGACTAAGTGAGAGGATCACAATTCAATTATTCCAGAAAGCAAAACCTTAAGGCCACCGAACTGCGTTAAGACACTATTTGAGTCTCTTGGAGAGAAATTTGTGTCATTGGAAATTAAACGCTTTTGTGGCGCTGGAAGGTTAGTGTTGTTAATGGTATTAGGGAATGTGGTGTTCGGAGATGATTAAAATCTGTGTTGGAGAGAGAAAGAGAGAGGGGTGAGAAAGAAAAGAGAAGGAAAAAAAAATCAATAGCTGCAAGCACAGCTCCCGCTCTAGATGGACATCTCCTCTGTCTTTATGCACCCTAATAGAAAAATAACAATTAAATCCAAATCGCCACATTAATTTGGTCTCCATCAGTCTTGGGGGAGATCATCTTTACCAGTTATTATTCACTAGGTTATTATATCTTCCAATCAAGCCTCTTAAGAAAAAAAAAAAAAAAACAGCCCAATGGAAGAGACAGGCTGTGTTCTCTCCACTTCCCCCCTCCCCCTGCAGGCTTGCATTGCACTCATTGTACTTGTGCTTATTATGTTTCAAATGACCGAGGTACGGCTGACATTCTGGCTGCACGCAGAGAGGCCCAGCCTCCGTTAATGACGCAGCTCATAGTCCTAAGAGCCTCAGCTCTTCACCCACCCACCCACGCCCCAACCCCCAACAAACACACACACACACAGGCTCTAATGAAGAACCACCAACACAATTACAAACCCCGGTGTGCCTCTGCTGGAAGAGGGGAGGAGGTTATAAACATAGTCACTCAGAAGGAAGAATATTGCCATCATGTGTGCACACACACAGACATATATACACACAATTATGGCTTTTTTAATGTGGCCAGGGTGGGCTGATGATCACAGATAAACATAGGCACATGGACCGTATGCACACATGTTAAGACGCACGTCTTGCACACGATCGTCTCATCTTGTCCTCCCACTCTCCAGAGCGCTGATCCCTGGAGGTCTGCCTGGCTCTGAGTCCCTCCATAAGCATCCCTTTTCACCCAGCTTCATCTCTACAGGTGAGGAGGGGGTCAGAGAGGATCAATGAACACATGCATAAATTGGTAAATGAATGTGTGTCCCCTCTATACGCTTTGATGCTTCCAAAAAGACCAGTGGCTGGTTCTCCTTTGAACAATTTCAAATTTTGTTTCATTACACGCACATTCAAATTACAGAAGTGGTATTTAGCAATAAAGTCACAAACGGTCTGCAACTGCAATCGGAATTAGCTAACTGGTTGACTATGACACTAGTAGTATCTGGCTACAATGTAAACTTAAATTATTAAAATGTGCTTGACAGTTTGCAATAGTTGTTACATGCATTAACGCTAGTTATCCACTCTTTCTTTTTAGCATTAACATGAGTCATTATCAGGGTTTTATAGTTAACCTAAACTAAAACTGAAACTAGGGGTGGGTGATATGGAAAAAATACCATATCACAATTTTATCACAATTTCTTTGTCATGTTGGTTTTTCTATTTTGCAAGGTGTCTGAGCATTACAGCCAAACTAATTTCCCTATTATAAAGACAAAGCCCTTCAAGGTAACAAAAAGGCAGATATTTAGGCCAAAGAGGGTGTCGATAATATTTGACAAAGATACACATTACAACTACACATAATATACAAATAAAACAAACAGTGCTTTATTTTCAGGTACAAAAGGTGAATTATCAGGAATTATTCTTCAGTCAAGAGCAGTGAGTGATTTTTCTCTTAGTTTTTTGTTGTTTTATTAACGTTAAATAAATAGTTCACCCAAAAATAAAAATTCTGTCAGCTGTCTGTCAATTCTGTCATAGTGTTTTATTTTTTATACCACCATTTAGGCTACTCACTTAAAAGTGGTATTAAACCTGAATGAGTTTCCGTCTTCTCCTGGACATAAATGCTATTTTGAGGAACGTGGAAAACCAAACAGTTGCTGCTCCACTGTGACTTCCATAGTCAAATCAATGTAGACCAGCAACTGTTTGGTTACACACATCTTCTTTTGTGTTCAGCACAAGAAAGAAATTAATACAGGTTTGGGATAACGTGACCGTGAGTAAATAATGACAGAAATTAAATTTTAGGGTGATCTATCCCTTGACAGTAGGCAGCATGTTTAATAGGCCTACTGTCCCTTTAAGAACTGCATGCATTTAATATACAGGCATGTATACGTTTTTTTAATCAACTGTTTACTTGAATTTTAGGCATAACCAACTGAGTCTACATGTAAACCTTGTGTGTTTTGACAGTATTAGCGCAAAAGATAAATTAGTTTTATAAACCGGCGCTGTTTGACAGGCTTTAGCGTGTGCACTTCGGGTGTATGCGGTGCTCAGAAAAAGCACAGGTCAGACCAGTATCCAGGGTGCGAATGTAACATTTAAAAACACATGCAAATAATGAGAGATTAACTCTACCACTGAATTAACACTGCTGTGAATGCATGTGGCGTTGTAACATTACAGTATATGACGGAAGCTCCAGCACTGCAGCTGATAGAATGTGCGCTGTATCACGACTATAGCCTACTATGATTTTTCTTCAAAAGGAGATCGTGGAGACATTTTTATCGTCCACGATCAAATATCGTCCACTATCAAATATCGCCATATGGCACACCCCTAAGTCTGAAACTAAAATTAAAACCATGAAAAACATTTTTTTAATTGAAATAAATGTTAACTGAAATACAATTAAAAAAAACTTTTATTTCATCAACATTTCTATTTTAAGATTCTATATTAATATTTTAGTTTAACATGAAACTGAAATAAAAATGCACAGATTGAGACTAAAATTACTAAAAATAAGCTCAAATCAAAATATTCTGATAATAGCAAAATATTATAATAAAAACTATAATAGTTTCTCAATGATACTAAAATAACACTGCTCATAATTAGTGATACTTACAAAAAAGAGAAACCAAAACTGGCCAAAATCAACTAACAAAAATAAAATACATTTTAATTTAATACAGTAAATATTATAATGTATAAAAGAAAACAATTATGCATCGTACACCCACAAAATTGTAATAAAATATTTAAATGAAAATTATATTATACACATTATATATAAGCATATTGTCTCAGTGAGAAAAGTATCTTTCCTCTTATCACACAAAGTAAAACCTCAACACATGCAAGTCTCTCACAACCTGAAGCATCAAGCTAAACTCCAAAGAGTTGCTCCTCTCTGGCAGCGTGTCCCTCCTCGCCCCCACTTGTTGTTGTTTTCTTGCTTATTGAAATAATCTCCCACCCCCTTCATCCCTCACCCCATGCCACCCCCCTGGCCCAGTCTAGGTCAGAGGGCCCCCCTCAGCCTGTTGCTGATTGTGAGTGCAGCGGCAGGGAGAAAAAGCACACAATTAGGCACAGATGGCTGTCTGCCTCATGGTGCCCAGCTCGGCTCCCGCTGCAAAGGGCCATTCTGCCGCCTCTCGCTTTGCCCGCAAGTGTGATTCAAATTAGAAATCAATGAGCGTCATACAAAAAGTAACAGTTCCAATTATTCTGCCTTTTATTTTCTGTTCCTCCTGAGTGTCACGGGGGCAGATCCTCTTTTTTCTCTTTTCAACATGAGACGACATCAGCTCAAACGATGCCACTATCTTTTGGATTACGGAAATTCTGTTGTCAGATCATAATGTTATCACCTTGTCTCACTCCCCCGATGATCTGAGGGGAAACAGGGTCAGATTAGCCGGGGTAATCCATAATCCCTGAATTTAGCTATTGAGGTAACTGGAGACAAATGCAATCAAGTTTGATCATGCATCGCTGTCTTGTGGTTTATCTGACAGCTTCTGAATGACAAGTAACCAATCTTAGAATTACATTTCCATTTTACTGGATGCCATATTATCAGATTTCCACTGCTATTGTACAGCATAATGCCTTCACAATCATTTGCAAACACAATCTCATTAAAATGTGCTGCCTTGTAACTTTTATTCAGTACATGCCAATTTTGATTATTGACCATATATATATATATATATATATTTATTTTTCCAGGCTTTTCAAAATAATACTTAGAAAATGATGCAAATATGGATTAATAATCCAAACATTTCTGCAATCGTCTTCAAAAAATAAATGTATAAAAAAATGACATAACACAACCTTAAAGCGTCAACAACAGCCTTATTATTATTTTATTTTTTTTACTCTTAGTCATTGACAGATGTTTTGTAAATAGTAAACGATGCTAAAAATACAGCGTGCAATGTGCATGACTAGGGCACTTTTGCCTCTTCCTCGCGAATAAAAGTTTTATCGTCTAAGTATTGTCCGCTGACGTCACTTTGATTCCTTGAAGTGAGGCAGAATAAACCTTGAAAGGACTCTCCTTCAATCTGCCGTTCGTAACTAACACACACACACACACAGTCACTCACTCACACACTGAGACTCAATTACTGCCCAATTCCCTTCTTCATCATCTCCTGCTACACCGGCCTCTTCCAAAAGCAAATCGAAAAAGGAAAACAAAGAGCAACGTTACCTGAAGTGATACTTCGAACCCGATCGAGGCGGAATTACACGAAGTGTCAAAACTAAGGGTAAGTTTTGAATTTATTGGGAGCTGGATTGGTTATTTCATTGGAGAATCAATGTTGTGTCGCGGGCTGGCTTGATTTCTTAGCGAGAGCAGCTAACTCGATAGTTTCTTTAGGATGGCTACGCGTGTGCCTCGAGCGCAAAAAGCGCAAAACTTGTCAAAACCATTTCATCGGCGTTTTCGGGAAGAGCCAACCCAGAGAAATATTCCGTTGCGACGCCGAATATCGCAAAACTTTACGAGTGGACACAAATGTTGCGCGCGGTGGTTGTGACTTCATAATAGGAATCTGCCTTTGTGCCCTCTCGCGTGCGCAGTAACTGTTACGTTTTTTAAATGTAAACTGTTGGTAAACATTCCTCAATGTGTCCAAACATGTTTCAGAAGGGCAAGCGCTTCCCCGTCGTTCATTTTGGTACGTAAAATATTAATATTTGGTTTTATAGGGCTTATTTGAAGAGGGCGATGCGGGAGAGTCACTTGGAGGAGCTGACGCTACCTTTGGTCTGTTTAATGTCCGTCTCTCAGATGATGGCAAAAGCTAACAGCTCTTCATTGAGACAACATGATTAAAAGCATTTACTTTACAATTCCTTTTGATAAAAACTGTTAAAAGCACACAGTTTGGTATTGTCGATGGGGAAATCGCCTGCTCGGTTTGAGTGGGTCGCTGGTGTAGAGTTGGAGCTTCGCGTTGCTCTTATCTTTGTTGCTTCCTTAAAGAGCAGCAGCTGCCGCCTGGCCGAGTTGTTGAAATTTATCCCTTTGTGTACATTACAATATCCTCCATTTTTTCTGCCCTCTAAACAACAAGCCTCACGCCATCTTGGTTAATTTGAACCGGCGGATCTGTGTTTTCTTTGGACTCGACCTGCACAAGTCGATACAGGCAGAAAGTTTAGAAATGTCTTATGTGGTGGCGGTGACGTCATGTGAAGTTTAAGTAAAATGCGATGTTTTGCCAAGAAAGCGTCGAATTTGTTATCTCGCTCGACATTGCTGTAAAACTCTGTTTTTCGGTTAGTTTTGGGGTCGGGATGACTCCGGGTGAATAAAAACAAGCATTTTGATGTGATCTCGTGAATCTTACGCGATGTTTAATGATTCAATGTTTACAGGTGGAATGAATGACATCAGCACACTAATGATGCCATTTAGTGAGGTGAACTGTTTATTGTCTTGGCTTTGTTAAAATTTTAGATTTTTTTCTTTGTATGTGTAGTTTAAAAAAAATCATAATTCCCATGAAGGATTATTTAAGAATGTGCTGTAATGTGAATCAGTGACCTAAGATTTCAGAGATTTTTTTTTCCTCGAATGACCACAATCGTATTTTGATCCTTTCAGAATTAGGCAATCAGACATATTTGAGTTTGTCATATGAATTTATGGCTCACGAGGTTAATAATTATGGCTTCACTGTACAGTCATTTCCTCATTTAGAAGACATCGGATGTTCTAGTTAGCTTCTGATGTGCCTATGCACTTTTTTTTTATACAGCCTGTGTATTTTATTTGTGCATGGACACACACAGAGTTTTACTTAAAGTTGAACTAATATGTAAGAAGTAAATAAAGATGGTAATAAGTAAAGTAGTGGTTTGTGAATGAACAGTCCTCTCAACCTTCACAAAAAGCAAGTGTTACATATTAGAAAGTTTCTGTTATACATGTCATGGACTTTTTACAATTAGTGGTTCACCATAGGCTGGTTAAATGCCTGGACTGTCTGTTTTGTATCAGTAGGGCTCTGTCTCACGTAGCCAAGTGCCCTAGTCACTATGCATGGAGTAGACTGTTGTTTTACAGAATGCCTCAGATGGAGAAGTCAGAGTTTCCACCTCCCATCTCTTTGTCTGAGTATGTGCTTCTGCTAAAGCCATGAGAGCAGGGGAGCAGATGTTTAGCCAAACATTCTGACGAGATGCTTTTCTCTTGTGGGAATGCCGCCTCTTCTTCCCTGTTCCCGATGCATCGCCTTGACAGCTGCTTGATTTCATGGAACTGCTAAGAAGCCATTAGCGGTATCAGTGAATTGAAACGGAACAGTCTCACCCACTCTCTTCTTCCATTAGAAACGACTATTGTTGAAGGTTTTTTTTCTTTCTTTCTTTGTGTGAGTGTTTGTGCTTATTTGGAGCACATAGAATTCTCTTATATACTTGTGCTGTTTTTCTCACCACGAATTAGGGAGAGCAAATCTGTCAGGGCCTGTTTGTGCTGTTGGGGTTTGAAGGGATCTCACACTGTGCTCTCTCAAGCACACCCAGACCACTGGATGTCTGTAGCTGCGAAGAGAGAGAGAGAGAAAAGAACTTTGCTTGGGGTTAGAGTGTCAGCCACACGTTTCTGTCCAGGATGTTTGTTGTTTTCCAGACAGGATATGGGTTAGGCTTGTGAGAAGATGTTCGTATCTAGGAATTAGTTTAATTTGGGATCTTTAGAAGGATCTTGTTTAAGCTCTGTTTGCATGTCTTTGTTGTGCCTACAACAACAAATGATTGTGGCGTAATGAGCTGATTATGAGAAATGTGGGCTGTAAGAAATGGGTCTCGAGTGCAGGAGCTGTCGAATTACGTTTAGCGCAGACAATCCCAAATTCACATGGGTTTGGGTTTATCATAACACTTCTTTCAAAACGTGCACTGATCAGTTCGGTTAATTTAAAGATGATTTGAATTTATTGGATGTTCCACTCATGCTGTTACATATGAATGACTAGAGAGCAGTTAACACACAGCCCTGCCTGTATCACATAGTCTACATGGATCTATGGGCTTTCATTCTACTTATTGGATTAGACGATATTATAGTCAACTGCAGTGTATAATATGGTGTTCTCACTTCAACAACTTACATGACACTCTTTCCAGAAGATTACTTATGCCTTGGTTATGTTTGGTAAATGAACCCTTTTTCCTCTTTATTTTTTAGCATCATAAAACCCAATTCAGATTATTTAAAACCTTTGCTATGATTTAAATTGTATATATAAAGTTAGATTAATAAATTAAAAAAGTTATCATTACTATAAAATTAAAGGTTAAAATGAATTAAATAGCTATTATATTGAACTGTTATTTATTTTCAGATATGATAATTACACTCAAATAAAAATTCAAATTCTCCATGCCAGATTTATTCAAACATCCTTATATAATTAAGTAAAAAAACTCTCTTTTGTGTTGTTTTATAGCTAATTAATGAACTGTGAACAGTGGATAACTTTGCTGAGCTAAATTCCATGTTATGTGGCATACTGTTCACAAGTGACATACTGTTTTATTGGCATCTTTCCACGGTTGAAACTGATTGAGTGATTACATAAGACATGATACATTTTGGTAAGCTATAATGTATCTTTCAACATACCTTCTGATGTGCATACATGTTTATTTTCTGCTATATAACTTAATAAAGTGGAAGTGACTCGCGATCCGCACTGCTGCTTGAACTGAGGTGCTACAGTGATCTGTCACGTCACATTTAAAACTCTCAAAATGGCTTTCACTGTTTGAATTTCGTGATAGAATATACAGGGTTTGAAAGCTGAGACTTTGTTTCTTATCAGAAGTAAGAAAGCACAAAGCTCTTTGCGATTATTGGAGGGGAGGCGCGCTTCAAATAATGTTTGGTGTAGAGAAAAACTGCAGATCTGGCAACCCTGGCTTGAACTACAATGATTTATAGGGTCAAATAAAGTCTGCTTTAATGTCACTAATTTTAACTATTAATTTTGTCATGTTAATTCTGACTGACCTACAGCGAGATTTTCTTCACACACAGTATGAGTTGCAGTATGACATGTTTTTCTGCCGTCTTTTGATTGACAGGATATAATCGGAACTGATCATCGGCTGATGTTGAACAATCTGCTAATAGTGAAATAAATTACTTTTATTGGCCGATATGGTTTATTGGCGACGTGTATATAAGCATAAGCTTGATATGTTGTTCCATGTGTGTGGCCAGTAACGGCCAAATGTATCAGCACCCAATACTCAATGCTGGAAGGTCAGCGGTGAATTTGTTTTCTGAGCAGGTTGTGTCCTTGTACTCCTAACAACTTGGCAAATCACCTTGTAAATACTGACAGATACTCTTCCCCGTGCTGTTCTGTGAGACGACAGTTGGCATGACGTTAAGCAGTATCATGGATAAGTGCATCTCTATCTTGACTTACTTGGCTAATGATTTATTTTGTCGTTAGCCAACAGCTTTGATTGTAGAATTTCCTCTCAACAGTTGGCTCTTACATAATAGCAGGTTATGTGGGTTGCTGTTTAGTGCGAACATTAGCGCTCGGGAGACAACTGTTTGTGTCAGCAGAAGCACAAGACTGTTGCAGCAGACTTGATAATTGTGTCGCAAACATGAGCTTCTTTACCTTTAGCCTGCTGGTCCGTCTTAACGAAGCAGAGTAGCTGGAGACATTCATGTGGACGGTTAAATGAATGGGCTTTCCTACCAGCAGCTGAAGCTGGTCATACCAAACTGGTTCTGTTTTCAGATAAACACAGAGAGGGGACAGGGACCAAAATTTCAGAAGCAAGCAATTAGCTGCTTTTTGGTTCAGTTTCCCTCGGGCCTCTGTTTATCATTTAATGTGAGAATATCGTTGATGAAACTCAAGGTTATTTTTGTTGGGCTGTCTGAATGCTTGTTTTTCACAGACAAGGTGAAAGGGTTGATTTGTCCCTCAAGAAAGGCTTCGTATTGAGACTTGAGAAAGAAAAATCTCCTTTGCTGCAACTTCACAGTAATTCGGGAAGTGTTTGCAGATTGCATGTGTATCTTTCCGGCCGCCTCTGCTGTTAATCAACGAGGCTGATCTTGTGCCCGACACCTGAAGGTCGTCATTCTGAAACCTTTCTGTGTGCCTGTTTTTCTGCTTTCCATCTGCACCCACCCTTTCTTTCTATCTATCTCCCTCAGCTCCTCAATGAGGGTTTGAGTGCATTAGTGATTCCGGGCAGAGGAGAATTCTGGAGTGATGAGGGCTGTTTTTTCACCCTGCCTCGGTTGTGTCTCCAGTGTTGTTTGCCCTCCAGGAGACTGTCATGTTGCCTGTGCCGTGGTTTGCCACTGCGGTGCTCCATTCCCCCTGCTGAGATAATGGAGCCCGTGTTTGAAATGCCAGTAGTTTCGCCTATTTGTTCTAGTGCTTATCTCTATATTTGCATCCAGAGTAGAAATAGCCATGATTTCAGGAATGGCAGGAATGATGCTCCTCTTGTAGGAGAGGGCAGAAGGGAGACTGAGGGGGGATTTGGCAAGAGCTGTGGGATGGGAGAGAATCTACTGCACTGTGACAGCTGACTGCAGGACATGCAGTGTTTGACCCTCACACACACATACACACTCAAAGACATTCAGAGATTGTGCTCAAGCAGCCCCCTCTTATTTATTGATCTCGCTGCATTTAAAATCTGGTCACTGCCACCACAAAGCCTTTTCATTTTAGCTGCGCTGGCAAAGAGTACCTCGAATTTCTACATTTTAAATTTGCGCAGAAAGGCCCTGAAATGACAGGGATGAGATGGAGACAGAGAGACAGAAAATGGATTGAAAATAGAATCGTTTCAGCAGACACCGTAATATAGTTTAGAAAACAAAGCCCTTTTTGTTTTGCGTAAAGTTCTACACAAGCTTTTTACATAATCTTATATGTGATCTCTGGTTAATAGAGCAGTTTAGTGGCAGCCTTTTTTTTTTTTTTTTTTTTTTTTTTTAGTATAATAATCTAGCCTGGTTTAATCTAGGTCTTGAACTGTAAACAAACCACTGTTAGATTAGCAGTGAGGTTTTAAAAAAGATCTCCAGATTGAGAGAGCTGGATTAAGGGTTCTAATCTGCATTCACGTGAAGGTGCATCACGGCGTGTTCCTGGAGCCTACAGACGCGAGATTAGGCGCTTCAGTAGGCCTCATGCTCGCCGACCCGCAACAAATGTGTGTGTGTGGTTTGAGGGGGGCGTCTGTTATCGGTCATTAGAAATTAGGCTTAGGCTGCTTTGTTTAAAGTTGGAATGGACGAGTGGTTCTTTGTTTAATGTAATCAGTTAAAGAGGTAAGGTTAAGGACTGCAGGTTGTTTAGGATAAGAGTGTTTGTGTCATCAGATTGTTCAGTGAAACAGACTGCGGTGTGGTTGTTTCACGTGACACTCAAAATGAGAGGAAAAACACTGCAAGTGTTCTCTCTTTCTCTCAGTTTCTATCTCTGTATTATCTCTGCAAGCTGTGAAACCCGTCTGTAATATGAGCAGTCAATAAACTTGGCAATAGCACTAGAAGAAGCCTAATCCAGAGGCCATGAAGAGCCTCTTGTTGAGTCCTTCGAATGTTCGTTTGTGTCTGTTTGCGTGGAAGTGCATCTGTATGTTTGTTCCGATGGCAAAGGATCATATAGACGCATTCTCGGGCGAAGGATGAAATGAATGGTAGAGTGAGCAGTGCATCCTTATTTGACCACAGTGTATGTGTGTGAGTGCCTCCATAACCGAAAGCCTTGTTTTGTGCTCTTATCTGAGTGTGTGTTAGTGTGTGTGTGTGCACATGCATACGGATGACTGTGCATCAATGTGTGTTTGTGTGTGCGTGTAGAGATGGAAATATCCTTTGCTCCTGCAGGCTAGAATAAATCCTGTGTGAGAGCTCCCTGGTGTAATCCAAACACTGCCAGCTAATTTAAGCGTGCAGCAGGAGCAACAGCATCTTTCATGAAAACAATGCATTCAGTCTAGAGCTCATCTTCACTTCCTTCAGTCATCTATTCAGCCATCACCTGGACTTCAATGTTATAGCTCAAACACATCCCAACAAAACCGCTCAACACGAAACTTTACTTAACATCCCAATAATATAACTCAGCAATTCATTCTCAGCAAATTACTGTGACCCCACCATTACAATTCAACCAATACTAAGGGATGGTCCATTCAAATATTTTGTCATCATTTATCATTTACTTATGCTGTTCCAAATCTGACTGATTGTCTTCTGCAGAAAAATATATTTTGAAGAATGTTATTGGTGTCCATTGGCATTGGCTAAACTGCGACATTTATCAGATTATGGCTCCACTGGAGAATCAAGGCACACAGCTTTGAAATAACATGAGGATGATTGAATGATGTCAAAAGATTTACCAGGACAAGTAGTAGTGGACTTCCTTCAACCAACCTGCTGCAACAACACCAATCACCTTCCCCAGCACACTTCAGACCAAGCAATATCATGATCTTAATATACTGTAATATTTGTTGGACACACATATTTTATATTTGTTTAAAATAGTAGGCTTTTTTTGTCATTGTTGCTGCTTTACTGGATTGATGTCAGGTTGATGGCGAGAGCTTTCACGCTGGGTGTGTTGAGCTTAGGCATGATAGATGACTTTGTGGTTGGTTTGTGTGTCAGTGTGTTTGTTCGGATGTGTGCGTGTGTTTGAGAGGAAGGCGTGACAGCTGCATAGGCAGCAGGATTGACCTTCATGCAGAGAAATCTCAAGGCCTGTTTTATTACACTGGATTCTGCTGCTTTGCGTTTTTTAGCGCTTAACTTATAGTGCGTTTTCACTGCATGGTACGACACGGTACGGTTAACTTTTGAGGGGTTTTCCACTGGGTACAGCACCTGGTACCTGTCACCTTTTTTTTAGTACCACCTCGGTTGAGGTTCCAAGTGAACCGTACTGTTACCTAAACGTGAAGTGTAAACTCTGCTGATCACCGATTGGCCAGAGTGCAGCATTACCACTACCTGAAAACCTGACAGTTCTTAAAAATTCATCATAGGAAAAAATCATAGGAAAAAATCATAGGAACTCTGTTTTTTTTAACAGGAAAATCCAACAAAGTATATCGTTTACATGTAGTGCATCAATTCTGCATGTATGTAAGACTCTCTCGCTCTCTCTGCTCTCACCAAAGCGACGGCGAGTGGTGCGCCTTTACAGCAGAGTTTACGGTACGTCAAATGCAGGCACTACATTGAGATGAACTGAAAAATATCACAGATCACTTGACGGAGAGAGAAACTCTGAAGCGCTCAGTAAGAGAGTGTTCGGCTAGTGAAAATATATCTGAGCTAAACTTATACTTAAGCCTCTAACTCACATACTGGCGAGTAAAATCTGAGAGTTTATTCTTAGTGATTTACTCGCAATGTAGAGGGTTGGCAAGAATAATGACGTGAACAATCCCGCCCACTCTAAAGCAGTACTTAAGTGGAAATGCAAACCAAGTCGAGCTGTGCCGTACAGAGCCGAGTCGTACCACGCAGTGGAAAAACGCCATTAATTCGTGGACAGCATTTAATCTGTGATCGGCTTCTTTTGACTGTCAGTGTTATTGTTCAGGGCCCTCCATTAAGGGTACATGTTGTTCAAATAATATGGTCACATGTAAGGCTGTTATCTTTGTTTTTGAAACTGTGGTATTGTGTCAGTATATACTTAAAATGGCCTCAAAGAGTTTAAACTAATATTTGGACACTGTTAAAATGACAGGGTCTTGCTTTCTCTTTGTTGCTTAAAAAAATGTAATTAGGTTTAGTATTATAAAGTTCTGCTTTTATTTACATAGTACTTGCAGAATTTGAAATGCAATTTGTGTTCATCATTAAAAAAGAGAGAGAGGTTTCACACAACTAAATAACTGAATTTACTCAAATATTTACCTTGTTTCATAATACCATATGTTGCCTCAACAAGCAACTGTTAACCTTTAATAGTTGTACATAAGTCTCTGGGTTGTTCTGCAATGTGAAAACTATCCGTTGTGGCTATATTATGCTTGACGAGTCAACAGATGATATTAAGAACAGGATATAGAATATAGAGTAGAATATACAGAACAAACACATTGTAGTTTCTAAAGTTTAAGTATGTACATTATCAATTTTTTTTCTCAGATTTCCTTCAGCATCCTACAGTTATAAATTTGTCATCTGACAGAGAGACAATTAAAAGTGTGTGTGAGAAGTTTCTCAGACTCATTGAAACATTTTTGAAACACAACATGCATGAGATTCCTTTGACTGACTTGTGAACAAACATTTCAAGTGCGTGTTCTCCAAAGCTCTTTTTAAGGCTTTGCATTTCACATGCATTTTACTGGATTTCACTTAAAGGCTAACCTAAAGTAAAGCCTCTGATCATTTTCCCATTAGTTTGTTTGTTTTCGTAGCTGGGAGTGCCTAAAACATGTTTTCTGTTCCTGCCGTGTCTGGAGATGACTGCAGAGCTTCAGAAACTTTCCCACATGTTTTACCTTTGTTTAAAAAACACTCCATTTCATGTGGAGACACATGAGTGTTTTTTCTCTCTCTCTCTTTTGCTCACTCTTGTTCTTCCTTTTGCTTCCATCTGGTCTTCATTTCCACCAGACTTCAAAGGTGAAGAAAATCGAGCATAGGAAATGGGTTGAATATTAATTTGGCCTTATTGTCACGAGGTGCTGTGTTCTGCACAGATGAACTTTTACCACAAATGTAAAGTCAAATCACTGCAGTGTTTAGCAATCCGTTCAAAGACGATTGCTGTGTCCTTGTGTGTGTGAGAGAGAGAGACTCTTTGTGTGTGTGTGTGTGTGTGTGTGTGTGGCACGGTTCTTCCATTAGCGTGTGAGTGATGACCTCCAGTGTGGGCAGTTTAAGTTATAGCGCACCCCCTTCTCTCTCTCAGATGGAGCTAATTGTCTGGTGGCCATTTTTGAGGAAGTGTTTCCAGGTAGGAGTTTTTTTTCTTTTGCCCTCTGGATGGCTATGTCCTTTTTTCCTCTGTTTTTATCTGTTCTCCTGATCCTTTCTTTTCTCCCGGATAAACCGCAACCGGCCTAATGATGAAAGAATAAGATTATCAACAAGAGAGAAAGAGATCTGGTCCAAGGCTGTTTTTTTTCCCAGTCACAGAACTCACACAGATTCCATTTTGTCAGCTTTCAGCTGGGCATTATACAGCGATAAAAGACTTTGCCCTGCAGCCACACTGATTCATACAGAGCAAAGAGAGGGAGAGAGAGCAAGAAAGAGATGAGAAAGCGAGAGAAAAGGAAAGAGAAGTCTCTTTGTGCTGTGTGTGCTCATATTGTATGAAAAAAGATGAATCACTTCTATTTAGGGATCAGTTTCCTGAAACTGGATGGGTGAGACGATTCCACGAGAGATAGATTGTCGGGACTTGCCTGTGTTTCTCTGAGGGTTGGAGCTAAACGTCTGCAGTTGTGGCAAGGTGCTCCCTAAAGGACTGGCTCCTCCGACAGGAAGTATCAACCTGGAGCAAAAAGAACAAAAAGGAAAAAACCCTCCCCTCCTGTCTTTTCTCCTCGCACACAATCCTCACAGCTGCGCACAGTTTGCAGTCTGTCCAAAGAGGGTGCGTTATCATTTCATCTAAATTCCTCCCCCCTAGGCAAGTCAATAATAAAAAAAGTATTATCAAAATGTTTTTGATTAGCTGATCCTCAGGATGGATGAAGATGTTTGGGGAGAGCTCAGCACTCTCAGAGCGAACTTTGAGCCACTACGCATAGATCCCGGCTTTCGTTGACATTAGCGCCGTGTTATTGTGGTAATGATCAGGACGAACGTAGTGTGTAGGAAATGATGAACCCCACCGCGCGCTCTCCATTATCTCAGACTTCGTCTCTCAGAGCTGTCATTACGGCTGAACTCCCCCCCGCTGACATCAGCTCTAACGCCGCACGTGTCCTTGGCCACTGCGGTGATGGAGCACCTCCACCATGGACGGATGAGTCGGATTTTGATTGACGTGCGAATGCTGTCAGTCACAGCCTGGCTCACTGTGTAGCAAACAGTGGTAAACTGTTCCAGACATCGAACTCTGCCCAGATGGAAATGTTTTAAAGAACTAAAAAGAGGAACTTACTGCCCAGCCACAGATTACTCAGAGCACGTCTGCTGTTCGTTTTGTGGTGGTAATTTGTTTTAGCTTTTTTACCTCATTGTGAATGTTTGTTTCGGAGCAGTGTGCATATGTACAACTTGTTGTCTGTGCAGATTGAGGAGATTGGAAGCCAAATCTGATTTGTGCGTCTGTTTCACCTTTTTGTCTCACTGCTGTGATGTTCCTGATAATTCTTAAGCACACATACACACACAAACAGACAGAAACACACACAAAGGCTGTGAGAAAACTGGAGCAGGCTGGTTTTCTGCACAAGACAGCATGTGTGCTTGGAAAAAAACGTCCCACACACCCTGGGTTTTAAAGCCTTGCTGTAATTCCAACAGGTTTAGCAGGAAAAAAGACGGAACCGGGTGCGTGTATGAGCATTCACACATTCATGTGTTTTTGCTTTACTTGTGTAGGCATGTGCAAAGTGGTTGTCTCTGTCTTTGTGTACGTATGCATGTGTTTTTCTTCCTTGAAACCATTGGCAGCTACTGGTTAACACTGTATTACTCCAGCCACAAAGTTACAAAGCTACATATAAGTGTAATTTAGGATATTTACCTCTGTTTTGTTTCTGTTTAGTTACCAGTGCGCCATTAAAACGGTTTCTTTTTCTGGTCTCCTACAGGTGGACAAGCAGTGATGTCACACAGCTGAGGACATTCCCACTCAGTGAGTATTTGTACCATAATGCTAAATAGCCAGTTGTCATCACTTTTTTTTTTACCTTCCCTCTGTGACTTTGCATTTGTTGCATGACCAGTTTTCCAGTTTTGAAGCCATTTGTCACGGTTATGCACCTCTGTGTTTGTTTCGGGTAATTGGACCCTTTAACCGAAAAGGGTGAACACCGATTCAGCCGATTTAAACCTAATTTAATTTCGTTCTTAGGATATGAGCCTCTCTTCTCACCCCTCTCCCTCCCAATTAGCTGAAACAAAGCTCTCCAAAAGCAATTGTTAGGTTGACATTTCTTAAACATGCTTTGTCTTTGTTTTTCGTATTTGTAAAGATCTTTAATTTGGCAATTCATTTTCACAGCCAAGTCTCTCGAACGAACCGCTGCGGTGGAGAGAGTTTGTGCTTTGGAACAAACAAATCAGCTGGTTTCTCTCTCTCTCCCTGTGTGGGCTCAGGCTAATTGGTAGCGCTGATGCTGGTCGCGGTGTTAGCGGTGATGCTAGGCGGGCGGCAGCCTCTCAGGGCTCTCTGCTCGGCTGAATCGTTTCATTCCCCAGCTCCCTGGTGGTTTCAGAGAGTGACAGAAATACAAGGACATTTCTTTCCACTCTCTCGTCGGCTCCTTCTCTATGTCTATACCACTAACAAGGGACAATGTAGAGTTTGAGTTCTGGAGTACTTCTAGACTGAGAAACGGACTGCAGCTGCCTCAGGTGAACATGCAGCTGTCTGCAAACCAAGTGCTTCCTCAGATGTGCATGTGTGAGAGAGAAAGTGTATGTGTCTGTGTGGTGGATTACAGTTTACCTTTATTAGAAAAGTGCTCCATTCACACTCCAGAGGAAATGATATATATGGAAAGAAATATAAGGATGGCAAGAAAGTCAGAATGGGATGGGAAAAACAGAGATGGACAAAGACAGTGAGACAAAGACGGGCTCTCAGCTACACATCACTGCGGCCTCTCGCATTGGCAGGAGTCACTGCCTCAGTCCCATCCATCAATAATGGTAATGGATGCTCCATCCGAGCATTGATTTCTGGGAATTGTAGGAAGGTGTGAAGGGTCATCCGTGCTCAACAGCTCTGCTTGTTTAGTGAAGGCGAGACCGGTCAGGATTTCAGCATGAATCACAGTAACATTCCTGTATGTCTGACTTACAAGGCAATCATACTTTGGAGGCAGCACCATGCATGTCCTTTTAATGCCAAGGCATTGCCCTAGAAAAAATGGAGTAAAACTTGTTTTTGGGGTTGTCAGTTTAACACCTTCATTTAATACAATTAATTACAAAAAATCAGGTATTAAAGGAATTGACACATTTAATCATGCCCTCTGACTTACAGGCTACATGCTTCATCAAGTTGTGTTTGCTGAGAGCAGGCGGCAATGAATAACAACTATGGTACAGAGATACGTTTGTAGCAGTGTTGTTATAATTAACTAAAACTATTTTCAACTAAAACTAACAATAAATTAAAGCTTAACAGAAATATATAATGTATAGTATACCAAAATAACGCTAGTCTTTAAAAGTCCTTGGAAAGATAGGTGACTCAATTACAGAATCCACATTTTGTAATGTCTATTTATGTCCCACAGTAATGTTGTTTCATTTATTTTAATTAGGTAACATTTCTCAGCAAATATTGACATATGCAGTTAATTAATTTACATTTTAAAGTGCCAAATTCATAAAAGCAAATATAGTGTTAACTGATAATTAGAAACTAAAAAGCATACAGCAAGGGTATTGGTCATAGGGATGAAATTTCCATTCCCATGAAAAAAGAAAGGATTTAATAAAACAAAACACTGCTTGGACACAAAAGTGGGAATTACAAAAGTGGATGGATGGAGAGAATATCAACCAAACTCTTTGGAGAGCTGAAATTGTAAATCATCACAAATCATCAGGTCTGTCAGGAAATTTCAAGAAAAAACATACTCCTCTGTCCTTCTCATTTTGAAATGGAGGTTATAAGTTGTAGTCACTGAAAATGCTGGAGACTATATGGAAGAGAGAGAACTGAGCACTTGCAATCTTGCCCAGGGGCAAAGCAGCTATTTATTAGCGCACATGTTAAACCCTCTCTCTTCAAAGCAAACTTTCCTCCCAGCCTCCCACAGAGGGGGAAAGAGAATAATAAAGCAGAGGAAATGGCATTTCTCTGCTCAAAGTGGATATGAGTGTGTTCAGTGTAACCAACTACTCTTTATTTAGAGTAGAGAAAGAAATGGAAAATAAAAGCCAAGGAAGACAAAAGAGGGTGGTTAAAGGAAAAAAAGAGAGGAAAGAGAGTGTATTTGAGCATAGATCTTGTTCAGGCAGTGTCAGTCTCCAGGCCTCTCTCTTTCTCTTTCCTGCGTCCCTGGGGACGGCTCTTAGCTCATACTTCCTGCTGGAGAGATCTTGAGTAGGAATCATGGTAGAGGGATCTGTTTTCATTGCTGGTGCTGTGCATTAGGAGTGTGTCTGTACTTGTGCGTCAGAGGCAAAACATACCAGTTGTTTGATACAAATAATATTGGCCTGTTGGATTCTGTGCGTGTGTGTGTGTGTGAAGGGTATAATGGACCCCTGCCTGAACTCTGCTGGGCTCTTCAGATCCCTGGTGAGAGTTATTACCTCAGTACAAAGTTCTGGACACACACACACACACATATGCACATAGTGAAGGTGAAAGTTTGAAATGGCGTTCCTCAAGTGTCTGTCATTGGCCCTTTTTGTTTTCTCTCTCCCTCTCTCTCTTTATCCCTCTACTTACTGCATGTGATTTTACTGTTCCTTCTTGCCTTAAATATTTATGCCCAGCCAGGGTACGAGGCTATGCTTGCTGATTCTGACTGTACTGGAGGATATAGCAATAAATACTGAATCTTCCATAGAGAGAAAGAATGAGTCAGTTATGAGGCAGTTAATATTCAGAGTACATCATAAACATAATCTCCTATTATCTCGCCTTAGCCAGGCCCCCCACTTGCGTAAGTGCTACCATCTATGATTTATACACATGCACACACAATACACATGCTCTCATATGCAGGTTACGCAAAGTGGATAGACACTATTCATTTGATGTTGTCATTGTGCTTTAAAGAGGCAGCGCAATGACAACATAAGCCAAAAATAACAGTATAGGAACATGTAAGGACTCCTGAATCCATCACAGCTAGAATGATAGATAAATGAATGCAGAAAATATAAGAGTTAGAAGATGGGGCTTAGGGAGAGAAAAGGAGAGGGAAAAAACATCCAGAAGGTCAGGATCAGCAGGTGGCCATCTAAGGGAGCGACATGGAGAGACTCCGATTGAGTTTCACCCGCCCCGTTACCGTGGAGATCCATCCAATAATACCACCCTATCCACAGCAGAATAACTATAATACACTACACCTACAACAGACTGACAAATAGTGCACTGGCTAAACTGAGACAGCCACAGCAGGCAGTGATCAAATCTGAAGCAATATCTCGCTAATGCTCCATATGAATCCACATATTTTGCTTCAACGGCACAGATGTTTTATCTTGGCCCAACCCTAAGACAGGTGTTCTTTTGAAATAATGAAAACTACCTATTTGTTGATTGTGGTTCAGCTAAACACTGTAGAGAACCATGTGGGAGTGTCAGTGTGGTTACCAGGTTTTTGGATTGCAGATAGCTCAAGACCAAACCTATCCAAATTTGCAGGTACCAGAAGTTCTGTTACACCTCCTGCTTAAATACAGAAACAAGAAATGAATCTTGAGAATTAAAACGGACACAAAGCCTTGAGGCTTTTCAGAGTAGCTCAAAAGCATAAAACGACAAGCTTTTTATTGGCACTGCTCTTACAAACCTACTGAAACGTCTTTAACAAAATTAACCAGCAGTCACCTTCAGGTTTTCTCCACGTGGCCACTTATTTCATTAAGCAAGCAACAGTTGAGTGAAAAATAGTAATTTTCTTCCCTCCTGAGTAAATGGGTAAATGACCATTCACTGCCACCACTGTCTACCTTGACACAGCTTTTCCCTTAGATGAAGATGGATCATAAAATGTCATTTTAAGTTTTCAAGCCATTTACTTGAAAAACAACTCTAAGTTGAAATGGCAAACATATACTTGTATCTTTTAGATGCCATTTACGCCTTTTGTAAGCCATTTCCACAACTTTAGCAATGTTTAATGAATATTCTCATGAACAATACACAATAAGAAAATAATTAATGTCAAGTGTCTAGGCAACATTAGACCATTAGAGACCTAAAGAGAGCCAGACCGAAACCAGTTCCAGTTTAGATCAACTAAGACTCAGATCAAGAATTGGACCTATCAGACCATAAAATCAACCAAACGAGAGAAAAAAAAAAAAAACTTTGTACATATTAGGTAATGTCTGGGACTTCCTGCATATAGTTTTTCCAGTATGTGGTAATGGAGGTCAGCATCAGAAAATTATTGTAAACTTTAGGTGTAACTAAACATTATGTCCGTTTTTTTTTTTTTTCATTTTATGTGAGGTTTGCCTGAATGCAGTTTAAAACCTTCATGAGTTTTATTTGTAGCAATAACATTAAATAATCATTAAAACTGTAGAGTCAATATGTATGAAAGATTGTTTAGGGGTGTATCCAAAGCCGAATAACTTATTTGGAAAGGCAGGGATAATTGGTTTTAAAACGAATAATGGATAATGAATAATTCTGCCCAAATGTTTGGCTGAGGCTGCAGCAGGTGTTTGCTAGCTTCACAGGTAATCCAGGGGATCAGTGCAATATTTTACACAAACCTCAAAATTAAAACAATGATGAGTGTGTGAAGTGAAAGAATGTAAACTTTATGAATTAAAATAAAAGAGTGCCAATCAAACACCGATTTTGTTGTTGCATGTCTCATGAATCAGAGCTTGGCAAGAGTAATATTACCTAAAATAATACATCATACAAATATTACTATTTGTGTGTATTTAAAAGGCAATGATTTAAACCTATAGGATATGATACATAAATAAATGGAATGGCCACAGCGCGATCGCCAATCATACAGCCACGTTGCTGTCTCTGCATGTCTTAGTCTCTCGGAAACCAAACCAGCTCTCTGTCAGAAGTCGGCTAATAATCAACTTAGATACAGATACATATTCTACTAGGCCTATATGTTTGCTGCTTTGTTTTTTGCCGGTTTGCGTGGCACATGCAGTTGTTTAGTGAAGTTAAAAAAAAGACTTGTTTAAAGAGTTCTGCGTGATGAAAATGTGCACCTTGAATTAATTCAGTCGTGTGTAAATTATCTAAATGTTTAACCACTAAATGTTTGTCATGAAATATCTCTACTTCTATGATAAATGTATTTTTAGAAATGATTAATTTTATATTTTAGAACACTTAACAGGCCAAGTAGTCAAAACAAATAATTTTCCATACTCTGTTCTCATTTCTCCATAGCCTACTTATCCAGGCCTGCAAATTACTTAAGTGGAATACTTTTTAAACTGATGAGCCAAAGGAAATCATGTTGTTTTACATAAAAAATGAGTTTAAAAGAATGAAATAAGCACACATAAAATAGCAGTGTTGCTGTTGCCTTCCATGCATTTCCTGTATATGACTTGAATCAATTTCCATATTTCTTAACTGCGTAGGAGCCTTTATTGTTTTAATTAGAAGATATTTAAACATGTATTTATTAGATCACGAAAGGTCCCAAAGCTGGGACTCGAACTCGTGTTGCTCGAAGCACAACCGCACTTCATCTCGAAGCACTGCCTATACAATACAAGGGTATAGGCTTTGACTTTTAGAAGATATTTAAATAAATGTTATAACCATTAAAAAAAAAAAATTATTTTAGCTAAACATGGCATATTTGTTCAGTGATGACTACAGAAGAAATAGGCTGTAATACCTTAAAACTAATAAGTCTAATCAAGTAATAACAGCTACAGATACAAATAGTCTCGATCCAGAACTGATGCCAACCCCTCAAAGGACCTCAGATGATGCTAACCCTGAAACAACATACAGAATTACAAGATTAAAAACCCAACTCCACTATCTTTTTACTTAAGTGATTCTACAAATCAGCATCCATCAAAACGTCTTGAGCATGTTACGTCATGTAATTAGTCTGGGCAAACTTCCAGAACCAGCAAGTAGGGTTTATTGTTTTGTTTGTAAAGACAAGAGGTTGAGATGATTTGGTAGGTGGGTGAAGCACATTGAGCATAGCTACTTTCCTTCTAATGCTAGTGTACGTGTTTGTGTGTATGTCTGTTTTCCCCATGCTGACGCTAAAAGCGACGTGAGGAAGGATCTGAAGGAGTGAGCGCTGGAATACTAATGAACAAACACAGAGTAAGAGGCTGTGTGCTCCTGTCTACCTCTCTGCAGTGAGCTCACTCGCTCCTCTCTCTCGTTCTCTCCCTTCATCTGCACCTCTCGCTCACACAGAGGATAAACTGTGTACATGATGACATTTACACCGCAGTTGCACGCAGAGGGAGTGTGTGTGTGTGTGTGTGTGTGTGTGTGTGTGTGTGAGCCCTCTCATTCCTCTCCCCACCTCTGTTTTTTCCCCCTGCTCTTCCTTCATTTTGCTCTGTGCTCATCTTCTCTCCATCTTTCCTCGTTTCGCGGTGTGTGTTCAGCACAGGATGTGCACCTCAAGGGAACACACACACACACACAGGCCATTATTTATATATTTTTTGAAGGGCAAATATAAAAAGGAGTGGCTTTGCTTTACTGCCACAAATGTGACGCGCTGCCTGTGGATCCAAACACACACTTACGACTTACTGAACAGTAGCCATAAACTCTGTGTGTGTAAAAGGAAAAGCAACATCACAGCTTGCATGCTGTACTCTGTAGGGTTTATGTTCCATTTGGAGTGTAAAAAACGTGTGTGTACAAGGTGCGATGAGGGGTTGTGTTGTGTCGGTCAGCGGGTGTCTCTCCCTTCTCTCAGAGGAATTGGGCGGTTAAGGGCAGTTAGGGGGGCTCTTGGGGAGGTTCGGGGCCGTCAAAAAAGGTTAAAGAGATTCTATTGAATCAAACGGCCCCCCCCTTTCTTACACGGCAAGATTTGTCTCCTCATAAACACACCTTTTGCACCAACCACACACTTTCTCTCACCTATTTCATTCACACTCTGAGACATAAACACACACACAAACACACCCAGCGCTAGAATATCAAGCCACCCAGGGGTCTCCCTCCCTCGACCCAGGGTATTTAGAGAGAACCTACGGCAGGCCCTGAGCTCAGAACAGGTCTGGATCCAGGGTGGTCTGGGGAGATTCTCTGAGCATATCAGGGGCTTTTTGTATTCTGGGTGTCCAGGGAGAGCTCATTACGCTGGGTGTGCATTCGTTGAACCTCCCTTAACTCTTGGAAATAGAGAGAGAGCTGCGATACAGGACCTCAGGGAGGTCATTACAGAAAGAGAGGCTGAAATGGAGAAGAAAAAACAGGGAAAGAGGTGGGGATGGAGTCTTTGAAACAGAAACTATGGAGTTTGCTGATTTGGGCCCACGGTTGAGGTCTCTGCATGCAATTTTGAGCATTTTTGCTGCATTTTTGCTGCTTTTATTCATAGCGATTGTGGGGAAAGGATGCACAGAAGAAGGGAACAGGATTGGAAAATTATGCCATGCAGACTCGAACCTGCATCATCCACATGAACACCACAGCTCAATAGTTACGTGCACTCAAATTGTCTAGTAGTAACCAGACTGATGGCTCAATCTTCATGTAAACACCTCAATCAATCCAATTGAACTCAATCTGAATGAAATTTTGATCAGACTGAAAGGGGTGACGTAAACCTGAAAATAATCCGATCTTATTGGAAAAAAAAGTGAGCATGTAAACATTTGAATCGGACGGAATCTTCTGAATTCTGGATTTAAAAATACATTTTGCAGTGCTGTGAAACAAATGTTTAACAGAGCCATTTATTAATAAGATCTCGGATGTTTACATACGTTTCACGTCTTATGAACATGCATATGTTTATTTACATCTTAACTGGTCAGTAGAGGAGACTGAATATTTAATATAAGCTCTTTTGACTAATGTCACATTTCTTTTTAGATATGTAATTAAGGTAACTAAAGGCAATCAAGGCACTGACTCACAGAATGAGGTTTCAGAGTAATTTAGAAATATTTGACCCCTGAATGACCTGTTAAATCAAGTATTTCAGACAATCTGATAATGATGATTTAATGATTGCAAATGATACTCAAAATTGCAGATTTATTTCACATAACATTATCTCCAAAACATAAAAAGTGTGTTGTTCAATCACAAAACTTGTATTAGTTTTTAGAAGTGACACGGGGGAGCAATATGGTTTCGAAATGGCCAAATATTGTCGTTAATCATGGTGGTGGTTTAGAGTGGCAGATACAACATGAGCGTTTCTCTGTCATATCTGGCTATTGTTTACAGCTCACAAGGGTCTTGAGTGTCAGGGGGGAGGGACGGATGGTTTGGCGTGCAGATGGTCCAGGGAAGAGGGGGGCATTGTGTCTGTGTGTGGGTGATGTGCAGGGAGATATTTAGTATTTTATTGGTCTGTTCCAGAGGACCCAGCTGCTAGGTCATTCCCTGCTGGCACACACGGAGAGGGAGAGAGATGGCGAAAGAAAAAAACAGAGGAAGCGGGGGCATTAGTGTAGATGTCGATGTGAGCAGAGAGGATTTAAAGCACAGAGGAGAGAAGAAAAGTGAAAAATCAGAGCTAGAATGAGAGCGAGTGAGGCAAAAAGGAAGGAGCGGGAGAGAAAGGAGAAGAAAGAGGAGAAGAAAAAAAACGAGGGAGGGAAAGAGAGCTAAGCAGCGAGCGAGTGAAATGTGTCCGCCGTGATCCATCAGCCCTGCAGCCACACTAATCACAGGTGGAATTCAGCGAGCTCTTTAAAACGCCGCCTCTCATTTCAAACCCTGCCCTCAGGCTCTCTGTGTGTGTGTTTAGAAGTGTGTCAAAATCTCTCTGCTTGCCCTATTTTGTGTCTGTTTGTGTGTGTAGTCCACGTTACGCGTGTGTGTATGCGTTTTAAGAGGAAGACCGGGATCTCACGAGACGGTGTGTGTAGGTTCGTGTGTATGCGTGCATATTTCTGCATGTGTGTGTGTAAATCCCCCAGAGACGATATCTGGCTCAAACAGCTCCAGTGATCACAGATTGTGCCGTTACTCTGTGCGTGTGTGAGCGAGCAGAAAAGAGATGGAGTGCAGAAGAGAGAGGTGTGAGTGTGAGTGTGTGTGTGTGGGAGAGAGGGCAGAGCGTCTTTGTGTCTCTACCTATCCCATCATCCCGTTCAGCTCAGCAGAGGTGACACCAAGGTGAGCGTGAGCGCTCTCTCTCCTTCTCCATCACACCAGCGCTGCCTCTTGCCCTCCCTCCCCTCCTCTCCTTCGCTCTCTCTCTTTCTCTCTCGCTGTGCCTCTCTGCACGGCTCAATGGCAGATGGAGGCTGTGTCAGCAGGGAGAAATGGCCATTCACACACTCCTAACACACTCTCCCTCCTCTCTCTTTCTCTTCCTTGCTCTATCTATAATTTTGGGCGTTACGGATAGCTGATAATTAACTGATACTGGAAAAAAGAAAAATCTCATATATTGGCAGATATCAATAATATCTATCTGTTCATCCATCTATCCATCTATCTCTCTCTCTGTCTATCTATCTCTCCACATCTGTCTGTCTATCTGTCTGTCCATTTGGCCGTCTATCTACCTATATTAAATAATTGATACAAATAATTAAATGTTGTGGCAGATCAGAAATCACCAATTCAATTTAGTTCTTATTAAACATACAGTCAAAGATTATATTGTTTGAAATGGTAAAAATAAGACCTGATATTATCTGCTTTCATGTCCAGTCAGACCAGTGCAATATATATAAGTGGCTGATATCAGTCTGCTCACTGTTACATATCTGTATCTGTCAGTTGCTTATTATCAGTTGGTCCTTGTATTAGCGGTTGGCTTCTTTTGATCAACTAACAGTAGAGACTGAATATTTTTCTCAGTTTTTTTACTACGGTCACAGCTTATCTGGGTCTCACCTCTTTGGACAGGTATGTGAGCGTGTCACGCAGGTCAAAGAAGTGGAAATGTGCGATCATCATTTTACGTTAACACAGCTATTAAAACTCAAGGTGAGCGTGAGATAGAAAGGTCGGAAAGAGTGGGGGAGAGGGAGACTGAGGAGACGGCAGGAGGAACAAACGATGCACAAAGCGGGTGACAGCGCAAGCTGCTTTAATATGTATGTATTGCAGGTTGATGGTTGATTTCATTAGCAAATCTCATTGTTATGCATGGATTGTTCTCCTGCAGCAAAATGAATATTGCATTCACACCGCCCGTAGGTTTGGACAAAAACGTTTGGATCTTTAACTGCAGCCTTAAGGAAAAACAAAAAAGATTTTTATGAGGTTTTCCCTCCATTTCTCTCCAGATCCAATTGATGGCAATTAAAAGCATTTAGCGTGTTGTCATTCACTATAGATGAGGCCTTGCGTAGAGAAAGAGGGTTTAATGTGTTTGCCCCTGGTTTTGTGTCTCTGGCATGTTTAATTGTAACCAAATGCCTGTCTTTGTCTTTAAGTGTGTGTGTGTGTGTTTGTTTTGCTCTTTCAGCTGGGTGTTTCTATAGAGGTAGTTGCATGGCTGTTTGAGAGTGTAAAATAAAGGGTTTATGTTAGTGCGTGTGAAAATGTGTAATATTAGAGTGTGTGTTGTGTTAATGACAAGCCTCTGTATTGCCAGTCTCAGATTGTATAACAGGACTTTTGAACTGTACTCTGTCTCTGGTGAATATAGCGATCTGTGTATGTGTGTGTCTCAGAGGTATTAATAGCCTGACCAGGCACAGGAAAAAAAAAGACTCATGTTTTTCCATCTGTTTTCACAGGAAACAGTCAGGACGGATTATCTCTTACACACACACACACACACACACACAAACACGCACAAACTCTCTTCCTCTCTCTTTTCTTTTTTGGATAATAATCTGATGGCTATTGCAGCACATCTTTGGTCTTCTATGTGGATTGTGGAATAATTTTAAACATGGACATAACACTTTCCATTCGGATATTCTGGTTTCTTTGTCATATTCATCAAAAGAGATTCAGGGAGAAATAAAATGATAAACTAACAGAGGTCTGGAGTTTGTGAATCAAAAAGCACATAACTGCCACACACACTCAAAACCACCATGTTATTTGCTTTCAGGCAAAAAATTTTTTTTTTAGTTCGAGAAATAAGAGAGAGCTCAGACTCTCTCAACCACTCTGACTAAAGGTTAGTCAGACACTTGAACAAATTCACAGGTGGGAATACAGAAAGGTGTGTGGAGATGACTGTTCACTGAGTGATTACAGGAAAGTTCAGAGTAAACACACCCAAACAGACACTAGAACAATGTGTGCACAGGAACACACACACACACACTCACACAGATGGTGTGGGCTTCAAAGTCTGTGGCCACCAGTAAAATGCTTCCAATTTGCTTCAACTTTTCAAATCGGTGAAATCAATGTTACTGAAATCAGTTAATAATATGTCAATATTTACTGGGAAAGGTACATTATTGACGCTATCTATAATTTTAATTGTTAGTTTTGTAAACACACTGATGGATGTCTCTTTCCGTGATGTAACATCTTGTTGTTTTTAGGGTCTTGTGTCATAAGTGACACATTAATTGTTATCTTAATTTAATAATAATTTAAAAAACATATTATTGTAATAACAATCAGAATGAAAGGTTATGTTGAGTGCAAAGTCTGAAATACATCTTCATATGTTGTGTAAAGAAAAAAGAATTGTCCAGAGGCCCTTTATTTCCAGGTTTTAGATAATATATATTTAATAGTAAATTTTCAGTGTGATCTCAGACTTTTGGACTCCTTTTTGTATATACACAGACTGTCATTGGTCTGTTGATATCTTTAGCAAAAAAAAAAAAAAGGCACAGATTGTGTCCAGCCATCTGCTATTCAAAGAGCACATGCTACAGTGTCTGTCAGTGCATGTGTTTTAGATCTGAGGGGAGAGATGGAGAGAGAGAC